>NC_134985.1:1512500-1547500 GCF_050947335.1 Megachile rotundata | reverse complement strand
AGAGACAGAGACCGAGACAGAGACAGAGACAGAGACAGAGACAGAGAAAGCGACAGAGACAGAGACAGAGACAGAGACAGAGACAGAGACAGAGACAGAGACAGAGACAGAGACAGAGACAGAGACAGAGACAGAGACAGAGACAGAGACAGAGACAGAGGCAGAGACGGAGACAGAGACAGAGACAGAGACAGAGACAGAGACAGCGACAGCGACAGAGACAGGGACAGAGAGAGAGACAGAGACAGAGACTGAGACAGAGACAGAGACAGAGATAGCGAGAGAGACAGAGATAGAGAGAGAGACAGAGATTGAGACAGAGACAGAGACAGACAGAGACAGAGACAGAGACAGAGACAGAGACAGAGACAGAGAGAGAGACCGAGACAGAGACAGAGATAGAGGCGGAGACGGAGACAGAGACAGAGACAGAGACAGAGACAGAGACAGAGACAGAGACGGAGACAGAGACAGAGACAGAGACAGAGACAGAGACAGGGACGGAGACAGAGACAGAGACAGAGACAGACACAGAGACAGAGACAGAGACAGAGACGGAGACGGAGACAGAGACAGAGACAGAGACGGAGACAGAGACGGAGACAGAGACAGAGACAGCGACAGAGACAGAGACAGAGACAGAGACAGAGACAGAGACAGAGACAGAGACAGAGACAGAGACGGAGACAGAGACAGAGACAGACACAGAGACAGAGACAGAGAAAGAGACAGAGACAGAGACAGAGACAGAGACAGGGACAGAGAGAGAGACAGAGACAGAGACTGAGACAGAGACAGAGACAGAGATAGCGAGAGAGACAGAGATAGAGAGAGAGACAGAGATTGAGACAGAGACAGAGACAGACAGACACAGAGACAGAGACAGAGACAGAGACAGAGACAGAGACAGAGACAGAGACAGAGACAGAGACAGAGACAGAGACAGAGACAGAGACAGAGACAGAGACAGAGACAGAGACAGAGACAGAGACAGAGACAGAGACAGAGACAGAGACAGAGACAGAGACAGAGACAGAGACAGAGACAGAGACAGAGACAGAGATAGAGACAGAGACAGAGACAGAGACGGAGACAGAGACAGAGACGGAGACAGAGACAGAGACAGAGAAAGAGACAGAGACAGAGACAGCGACGGAGACAGAAACAGAGACAGAGACAGAGAGGTCGAGAGAGACAGAGATAGAGACGGAGACAGAGACAGAGACAGAGACGGCGAGAGGGACAGAGACAGAGACAGAGACAGATACAGAGACAGAGACAGAGACAGAGACAGAGACAGAGACAGAGACAGAGACAGAGACAGAGACAGAGAAAGCGACAGAGACAGAGACAGAGACAGAGACAGAGACAGCGACAGAGACAGAGACAGAGACAGAGACAGAGACAGAGACAGAGACAGAGACAGAGACAGAGACAGAGACGGAGACAGAGACAGAGACAGAGACAGAGACAGAGACAGAGACAGAGACAGAGACAGCGACAGCGACAGAGACAGAGACAGGGACAGAGAGAGAGACAGAGACAGAGACTGAGACAGAGACAGAGACAGAGATAGCGAGAGAGACAGAGATAGAGAGAGAGACAGAGATTGAGACAGAGACAGAGACAGACAGAGACAGAGACAGAGACAGAGACAGAGACAGAGACAGAGACAGAGACAAAGACAGAGACAGAGACAGACACAGACACAGATACAGAGACAGAGACAGAGACAGAAGCAGAGACAGAGACAGAGACGGAGGCAGAGACAGAGACAGAGACAGAGACAGAGACAGAGACAGAGGCAGAGACAGAGACAGAGACAGAGACGGAGGCAGAGACAGAGACAGAGACAGAGACAGAGACAGCGGCAGAGGCAGAGGGGTCGAGAGAGACAGAGATAGAGACGGAGACAGAGACAGAGACAGAGACGGCGAGAGAGACAGAGACAGAGACAGAGACAGATACAGAGACAGAGACAGAGACAGAGACAGAGACAGAGGCAGATACAGAGACAGAGACAGAGACAGAGACAGAGACAGAGACAGAGACAGATACAGAGGCAGAGGCAGAGGCAGAGACTGCGACTGAGACAGTGACGGCGACAGAGACAGAGATAGAGACAGAGACAGAGACAGAGACAGAGACGGAGACAGAGACAGCGAGCGAGACAGAGACAGAGACTGCGACAGAGACAGGGACAGAGAGAGAGACAGAGACGGAGACTGAGACAGAGACAGAGATAGCGAGAGAGACAGAGATAGAGACAGAGACAGAGGCAGAGACAGAGGCAGAGACAGAGACAGAGACAGAGACAGAGACAGAGACAGAGACAGAGACAGAGACAGAGACAGAGACAGAGACGGAGACAGAGACAGAGACAGAGACAGAGACAGAGGCAGAGGCAGAGGCAGAGGCAGAGACTGCGACAGAGACAGTGACGGCGAGAGAGACAGAAACAGAGACAGAAACAGAGACAGACATAGAGACAGAGACAGAGGCAGAGACATAGACAGAGACAGAGACTGCGACAGAGACAGAGACCGCGAGAGAGACAGAGATAGAGACGGAGACAGAGACAGAGACAGAGAGAGAGACAGAGACAGAGGCAGAGACGGAGACAGAGACAGAGACAGAGACAGAGACAGAGACAGCGACAGCGACAGAGACAGGGACAGAGAGAGAGACAGAGACAGAGACTGAGACAGAGACAGAGACAGAGATAGCGAGAGAGACAGAGATAGAGAGAGAGACAGAGATTGAGACAGAGACAGAGACAGACAGAGACAGAGGCAGAGACAGAGACAGAGACAGAGACAGAGACAGAGACAGAGACAGAGACAGAGACAAAGACAGAGACAGAGACAGACACAGACACAGATACAGAGACAGAGACAGAGACAGAAGCAGAGACAGAGACAGAGACGGAGGCAGAGACAGAGACAGAGACAGAGACAGAGACAGAGACAGAGGCAGAGACAGAGACAGAGACAGAGACGGAGGCAGAGACAGAGACAGAGACAGAGACAGAGACAGCGGCAGAGGCAGAGGGGTCGAGAGAGTCAGAGATAGAGACGGAGACAGAGACAGAGACAGAGACGGCGAGAGAGACAGAGACAGAGACAGAGACAGATACAGAGACAGAGACAGAGACAGAGACAGAGACAGAGGCAGATACAGAGACAGAGACAGAGACAGAGACAGAGACAGAGACAGAGACAGATACAGAGGCAGAGGCAGAGGCAGAGACTGCGACTGAGACAGTGACGGCGACAGAGACAGAGATAGAGACAGAGACAGAGACAGAGACAGAGACGGAGACAGAGACAGCGAGCGAGACAGAGACAGAGACAGCGACAGAGACAGGGACAGAGAGAGAGACAGAGACGGAGACTGAGACAGAGACAGAGATAGCGAGAGAGACAGAGATAGAGACAGAGACAGAGGCAGAGACAGAGGCAGAGACAGAGGCAGAGACAGAGACAGAGACAGAGACGGAGGCAGAGGCAGAGACAGAGACAGAGACAGAGACAGCGGCAGAGGCAGAGAGGTCGAGAGAGACAGAGATAGAGACGGAGACAGAGACAGAGACAGAGACGGCGAGAGAGACAGAGACAGAGACAGAGACAGATACAGAGACAGAGACAGAGACAGAGGCAGGGACAGAGGCAGAGACAGAGACAGAGACAGAGACAGCGACAGAGACAGAGACCGCGAGAGAGACAGAGATAGAGACAGAGACAGAGACAGAGACAGCGAGAGAGACAGAGATAGAGACAGAGACAGAGACAGAGACAGAGACAGAGACAGAGACTGCGACAGAGACAGAGACCGCGAGAGAGACAGAGATAGAGACAGAGACAGAGACAGAGACTGAGACAGCGAGAGAGACAGAGACAGAGACAGCGACAGAGGCAGAGACAGAGTCAAAGGCAGAGGCAGAGACAGAGACGGCGAGAGAGACAGAGATAGAGACAGAGACATAGACAGAGACAGAGATAGAGACAGAGACAGAGACAGACACAGATACAGAGACAGAGACAGAGACAGAAGCAGAGACAGAGACAGAGACAGAGACGGAGGCAGAGACAGAGACAGAGACAGAGACAGAGACAGAGACAGAGACAGAGACAGAGACAGATACAGATACAGAGACAGAGACAGATACAGAGACAGAGACAGATACAGAGGCAGATACAGAGACAGAGACAGATACAGAGACAGAGACAGAGACAGAGACAGAGACAGAGACAGAGGCAGAGGCAGGGGCAGAGACTGCGACAGAGACAGTGACGGCGAGAGAGACAGAGATAGAGACAGAGGCAGAGACAGAGACAGAGACAGAGACAGAGACGGAGACAGAGACAGAGACAGAGACAGAGACAGAGACAGAGACAGAGACAGCGACAGCGACAGAGACAGGGACAGAGAGAGAGACAGAGACAGAGACTGAGACAGAGACAGAGACAGAGATAGCGAGAGAGACAGAGATAGAGACAGAGACAGAGATTGATACAGAGACAGAGACAGACAGAGACAGAGACAGAGACAGAGACAGAGACAGAGACAGAGACAGAGACAGAGACAGAGACAGAGACAGAGACAGAGACAGAGACAGGGACAGAGACAGAGACAGAGACAGCGAGGGAGACAGAGATAGAGACAGAGACAGAGACAGAGACAGAGACAGAGACTGCGACAGAGACAGAGACCGCGAGAGAGACAGAGATAGAGACAGAGACAGAGACAGAGACTGAGACAGCGAGAGAGACAGAGACAGAGACAGAGACAGAGACAGAGACAGAGACAGAGACAAAGACAGAGGCAGAGACAGAGACGGCGAGAGAGACAGAGATAGAGACAGAGACAGAGACAGACACAGAGATAGAGACAGAGACAGAGACAGACACAGATACAGAGACAGAGACAGAGACAGAAGCAGAGACAGAGACAGAGACAGAGACGGAGGCAGAGACAGAGACAGAGACAGAGACAGAGACAGATACAGATACAGAGACAGAGACAGATACAGAGACAGAGACAGATGCAGAGACAGACACAGACACAGAGACAGAGACAGATACAGAGACAGAGACAGAGACAGAGACAGAGACAGAGACAGAGACAGAGACAGAGACAGAGACAGAGACAGAGACAGAGGCAGAGGCAAAGGCAGAGGCAGAGACTGCGACAGAGACAGTGACGGCGAGAGAGACAGAGATAGAGACAGAGACAGAGACAGAGACAGAGACAGAGACGGAGACAGAGACAGAGACAGAGACAGAGACAGAGACAGAGACAGCGACAGCGACAGAGACAGGGACAGAGAGAGAGACAGACACAGAGACTGAGACAGAGACAGAGACAGAGATAGCGAGAGAGACAGATATAGAGACAGAGACAGAGATTGAGACAGAGACAGAGACAGACAGAGACAGAGACAGAGACAGAGACAGAGACAGAGACAGAGACCGAGACAGAGACAGAGATAGAGACGGAGACGGAGACAGAGACAGAGACAGAGACAGAGACAGAGACAGAGACGGAGACAGAGACAGAGACAGAGACAGAGACAGAGACGGAGACAGAGACAGAGACAAAGACAGACACAGAGACAGAGACAGAGACAGAGACGGAGACGGAGACAGAGACAGAGACAGAGACGGAGACAGAGACGGAGACAGAGACAGAGACAGAGACAGAGACAGAGACAGAGACAGAGAAAGAGACAGAGACAGAGACAGCGACAGCGACAGAGACAGAGACAGAAACAGAGACAGAGTCAGAGACAGACATAGAGACAGAGACAAAGGGCAGGGACAGAGGCAGAGACGGAGACAGATACAGAGACAGAGACTGAGACAGAGACAGAGACAGAGACGGCGTGAGAGACAGAGATAGAGACAGAGACAGAGACAGAGACGGAGACAGAGACAGAGACGGAGACAGAGACAGAGACGGAGACAGAGACAGAGAAAGAGACAGAGACAGAGACAGCGACAGAGACAGAAACAGAGACAGAGACAGAGACAGAGACAGAGACAGAGACAGAGACAGAGACAGAGACAGAGACAGAGACAGAGACAGAAACAGAGACAGAGACAGCGACAGAGACAGAGACAGAGACAGAGACAGAGACAGAGACAGAGACAGAGGCAGAGACAGAGACAGAGATAGAGACAGAGACAGAGACAGAGACGGAGACAGAGACAGAGACGGAGACAGAGACAGAGACAGAGAAAGAGACAGAGACAGAGACAGCGACGGAGACAGAAACAGAGACAGAGACAGATACAGATACAGAGACAGAGACAGAGACAGAGACAGAGACAGAGAAAGAGACAGAGACAGAGACAGAGACAGAGACAGAGGCAGCGACAGAGACAGAGACAGAGACAGAGACAGAGACAGAGACAGAGACAGAGACAGAGACGGAGACAGAGACAGAGACAGAGACAGAGACAGAGACAGAGACAGCGACAGCGACAGAGACAGGGACAGAGAGAGAGACAGAGACGGAGACTGAGACAGAGACAGAGACAGAGATAGCGAGAGAGACAGGGATAGAGAGAGAGACAGAGATTGAGACAGAGACAGAGACAGACAGAGACAGAGACAGAGACAGAGACAGAGACAGAGACAGAGACAGAGACAGAGACAGAGACAGAGACAGAGACAGAGACAGAGACAGAGACAGAGACAGAGACAGGGACAGAGACAGAGACAGAGACAGAGACAGAGACAGAGACAGAGACAGAGACAGAGACAGAGACAGAGACAGAGACAGAGACAGAGACAGAGACAGAGGCAGAGGCAGAGGCAGAGACTGCGACAGAGACAGTGACGGCGAGAGAGACAGAAACAGAGACAGAAACAGAGACAGACATAGAGACAGAGACAGAGGCAGAGACATAGACAGAGACAGAGACTGCGACAGAAACAGAGACCGCGAGAGAGACAGAGATAGAGACGGAGACAGAGACAGAGACAGAGAGAGAGACAGAGACAGAGACAGAGACGGAGACAGAGACAGAGACAGAGACAGAGACAGAGACAGAGACAGATACAGAGACAGAGACAGAGACAGAGACTGCGACTGAGACAGTGACGGCGAGAGAGACAGAGATAGAGACAGAGACAGAGACAGAGACAGGGACGGAGACAGAGACAGTGAGCGAGACAGAGACAGAGACAGCGACAGAGACAGGGACAGAGAGAGAGACAGAGACGGAGACTGAGACAGAGACAGAGATAGCGAGAGAGATAGAGATAGAGACAGAGACAGAGGCAGAGACAGAGGCAGAGACAGAGGCAGAGACAGAGACAGAGACAGGGACGGAGACAGAGACAGAGACCGCGATAGAGACAGAGACAGAGACAGAGGCAGAGGCAGAGGCATAGGCAGAGACTGCGACAGAGACAGTGACGGCGAGAGAGACAGAAACAGAGACAGAAGCAGAGACAGACATAGAGACAGAGACAGAGGCAGGGACAGGGGCAGAGACGGAGACAGAGACAGAGACTGCGACAGATACAGACACAGCGAGAGAGACAGAGATAGAGACAGAGACAGAGACAGAGACAGAGACAGAGACAGAGACAGAGAGAGAGACAGAGACAGAGACAGAGACAGAGACAGAGACAGAGACAGAGAAAGAGACAGAGACAGACATAGAGACTGAGACAAAGGGCAGGGACAGAGGCAGAGACAGAGACAGATACAGAGACAGAGACTGAGACAGAGACAGAGACAGAGACAGAGACAGAGACAGAGACAGAGACAGAGACAGAGACAGAGACAGAGACAGAGACAGAGACTCCGACAGAGACAGAGACAGCGAGAGAGACAGAGATAGAGACAGAGACAGAGACAGAGACAGAGACAGGGACAGAGACAGAGACAGAGACAGAAACAGAGACAGAAACAGAGACAGACATAGAGACAGAGACAGTGGCAGGGACAGAGGCAGAGACAGAGACAGAGACAGAGACAGAGACAGAGACAGAGACAGAGACAGAGACAGAGACAGAGACAGAGACAGAGACAGAGACAGAGACAGAGACAGAGACAGCGACAGAGACAGAGACAGAGACAGAGACAGAGACAGAGACAGAGACAGAGACAGAGACAGAGACAGAGACAGAGACAGAGACAGAGACAGAGACAGAGACAGAGACAGAGACAGAGACAGAGATAGAGACGGAGACGGAGACAGAGACAGAGACAGAGACAGAGACAGAGACAGAGACAGAGACAGAGACAGAGACAGAGACAGAGACAGAGACAGCGACAGAGACAGAGACAGAGAGAGAGACAGAGACAGAGACAGAGACAGAGACAGAGACAGCGACAGAGACAGAGACAGAGACAGAGACAGATACAGATACAGAGACAGAGACAGATACAGAGACAGAGACAGATGCAGAGACAGACACAGAGACAGAGACAGATACAGAGACAGAGACAGAGACAGAGACAGAGACAGAGACAGAGACAGAGACAGAGACAGAGACAGAGACAGAGACAGAGGCAGAGGCAAAGGCAGAGGCAGAGACTGCGACAGAGACAGTGACGGCGAGAGAGACAGAGATAGAGACAGAGACAGAGACAGAGACAGAGACAGAGACGGAGACAGAGACAGAGACAGAGACAGAGACAGAGACAGCGACAGCGACAGAGACAGGGACAGAGAGAGAGACAGACACAGAGACTGAGACAGGGACAGAGACAGAGACAGAGACAGAGATAGCGAGAGAGACAGAGATAGAGAGAGAGACAGAGATTGAGACAGAGACAGAGACAGACAGAGACAGAGACAGAGACAGAGACAGAGACAGAGACAGAGACAGAGACAGAGACAGAGACAGAGACAGAGACAGAGACAGAGACAGAGACAGAGACAGCGACAGAGACAGCGACAGAGACAGAGACAGAGACAGAGACAGAGACAGAGACAGAGACAGAGACAGAGACGGACACAGAGACAGAGACAGAGACAGAGACAGAGACAGAGACCGAGACAGAGACAGAGACAGAGACAGAGACAGAGAAAGCGACAGAGACAGAGACAGAGACAGAGACAGAGACAGAGACAGAGACAGAGACAGAGACAGAGACAGAGACAGAGACAGAGACAGAGACAGAGACAGAGACAGAGACAGAGACAGAGACAGAGACAGAGACAGAGACAGAGACGGAGACAGAGACAGAGACAGAGACAGAGACAGAGACAGAGACAGAGACAGCGACAGCGACAGAGACAGAGACAGGGACAGAGAGAGAGACAGAGACAGAGACTGAGACAGAGACAGAGACAGAGATAGCGAGAGAGACAGAGATAGAGAGAGAGACAGAGATTGAGACAGAGACAGAGACAGACAGAGACAGAGACAGAGACAGAGACAGAGACAGAGACAGAGACAGAGACAGAGACAGAGACAGAGACAGAGACAGAGACAGAGACAGAGACAGAGACAGAGACAGAGACAGAGACAGAGACAGAGACAGAGACAGAGACAGAGACAGAGACAGAGACAGAGACAGAGACAGAGACAGAGACAGAGACAGAGACAGAGACAGAGACAGAGACAGAGACAGAGACAGAGACAGAGACAGAGACAGAGACAGAGACAGAGACAGAGACAGAGACAGAGGCAGAGGCAGAGGCAGAGACTGCGACAGAGACAGTGACGGCGAGAGAGACAGAAACAGAGACAGAAACAGAGACAGACATAGAGACAGAGACAGAGGCAGAGACATAGACAGAGACAGAGACTGCGACAGAGACAGAGACCGCGAGAGAGACAGAGATAGAGACGGAGACAGAGACAGAGACAGAGAGAGAGACAGAGACAGAGGCAGAGACGGAGACAGAGACAGAGACAGAGACAGAGACAGAGACAGCGACAGCGACAGAGACAGGGACAGAGAGAGAGACAGAGACAGAGACTGAGACAGAGACAGAGACAGAGATAGCGAGAGAGACAGAGATAGAGAGAGAGACAGAGATTGAGACAGAGACAGAGACAGACAGAGACAGAGACAGAGACAGAGACAGAGACAGAGAGAGAGACCGAGACAGAGACAGAGATAGAGGCGGAGACGGAGACAGAGACAGAGACAGAGACAGAGACAGAGACAGAGAAAGAGACAGAGACAGAGACAGAGACAGAGACAGAGACAGCGACAGAGACAGAGACAGAGACAGAGACAGAGACAGAGACAGAGACAGAGACAGAGACAGAGACGGAGACAGAGACAGAGACAGAGACAGAGACAGAGACAGAGACAGAGACAGCGACAGCGACAGAGACAGAGACAGGGACAGAGAGAGAGACAGAGACAGAGACTGAGACAGAGACAGAGACAGAGACAGAGACAGAGACAGAGGCAGAGGCAGAGGCAGAGACAGAGACAGAGATAGAGACAGAGACAGAGACAGAGACGGAGACAGAGACAGAGACGGAGACAGAGACAGAGACACAGAAAGAGACAGAGACAGAGACAGAGACAGAGACAGAGACAGCGACAGAGACAGAGACAGAGACAGAGACAGAGACAGAGACAGAGACAGAGACAGAGACAGAGACGGAGACAGAGACAGAGACAGAGACAGAGACAGAGACAGAGACAGAGACAGCGACAGCGACAGAGACAGGGACAGAGAGAGAGACAGAGACAGAGACTGAGACAGAGACAGAGACAGAGATAGCGAGAGAGACAGAGATAGAGAGAGAGACAGAGATTGAGACAGAGACAGAGACAGACAGACACAGAGACAGAGACAGAGACAGAGACAGAGACAGAGACAGAGACAGAGACAGAGACAGAGACAGAGACAGAGACAGAGACAGAGACAGAGACAGAGACAGAGACAGAGACAGAGACAGAGACAGAGACAGAGACAGAGACAGAGACAGAGACAGAGACAGAGACAGAGACAGAGACAGAGACAGAGACAGAGACAGAGACAGAGACAGAGACAGAGACAGAGACAGAGACAGAGACAGAGATAGAGACAGAGACAGAGACAGAGACGGAGACAGAGACAGAGACGGAGACAGAGACAGAGACAGAGAAAGAGACAGAGACAGAGACAGCGACGGAGACAGAAACAGAGACAGAGACAGAGAGGTCGAGAGAGACAGAGATAGAGACGGAGACAGAGACAGAGACAGAGACGGCGAGAGAGACAGAGACAGAGACAGAGACAGATACAGAGACAGAGACAGAGACAGAGACAGAGACAGAGACAGAGACAGAGACAGAGACAGAGAAAGCGACAGAGACAGAGACAGAGACAGAGACAGAGACAGAGACAGCGACAGAGACAGAGACAGAGACAGAGACAGAGACAGAGACAGAGACAGAGACAGAGACAGAGACAGAGACAGAGACAGAGACAGAGACGGAGACAGAGACAGAGACAGAGACAGAGACAGAGACAGAGACAGAGACAGCGACAGCGACAGAGACAGAGACAGGGACAGAGAGAGAGACAGAGACAGAGACTGAGACAGAGACAGAGACAGAGACAGAGACAGAGACAGAGGCAGAGGCAGAGGCAGAGGCAGAGACTGCGACAGAGACAGTGACGGCGAGAGAGACAGAAACAGAGACAGAAACAGAGACAGACATAGAGACAGAGACAGAGGCAGAGACATAGACAGAGACAGAGACTGCGACAGAGACAGAGACCGCGAGAGAGACAGAGATAGAGACGGAGACAGAGACAGAGACAGAGAGAGAGACAGAGACAGAGGCAGAGACGGAGACAGAGACAGAGACAGAGACAGAGACAGAGACAGCGACAGCGACAGAGACAGGGACAGAGAGAGAGACAGAGACAGAGACTGAGACAGAGACAGAGACAGAGATAGCGAGAGAGACAGAGATAGAGAGAGAGACAGAGATTGAGACAGAGACAGAGACAGACAGAGACAGAGACAGAGACAGAGACAGAGACAGAGACAGAGACAGAGACAGAGACAGAGACAGAGACAAAGACAGAGACAGAGACAGACACAGACACAGATACAGAGACAGAGACAGAGACAGAAGCAGAGACAGAGACAGAGACGGAGGCAGAGACAGAGACAGAGACAGAGGCAGAGACAGAGACAGAGACAGAGACAGAGGCAGATACAGAGACAGAGACAGAGACAGAGACAGAGACAGAGACAGAGACAGAGACAGATACAGAGGCAGAGGCAGAGGCAGAGACTGCGACTGAGACAGTGACGGCGACAGAGACAGAGATAGAGACAGAGACAGAGACAGAGACAGAGACGGAGACAGAGACAGCGAGCGAGACAGAGACAGAGACAGCGACAGAGACAGGGACAGAGAGAGAGACAGAGACGGAGACTGAGACAGAGACAGAGATAGCGAGAGAGACAGAGATAGAGACAGAGACAGAGGCAGAGACAGAGGCAGAGACAGAGACAGAGACAGAGACAGAGACAGAGACAGAGACAGAGACAGAGACAGAGACAGAGACAGAGACAGAGACAGAGACAGAGACAGAGACAGAGACAGAGACAGAGACAGAGACAGAGACAGAGACAGAGACAGAGGCAGAGGCAGAGGCAGAGACTGCGACAGAGACAGTGACGGCGAGAGAGACAGAAACAGAGACAGACATAGAGACAGAGACAGAGGCAGAGACATAGACAGAGACAGAGACTGCGACAGAGACAGAGACCGCGAGAGAGACAGAGATAGAGACGGAGACAGAGACAGAGACAGAGAGAGAGACAGAGACAGAGGCAGAGACGGAGACAGAGACAGAGACAGAGACAGAGACAGAGACAGCGACAGCGACAGAGACAGGGACAGAGAGAGAGACAGAGACAGAGACTGAGACAGAGACAGAGACAGAGATAGCGAGAGAGACAGAGATAGAGAGAGAGACAGAGATTGAGACAGAGACAGAGACAGACAGAGACAGAGACAGAGACAGAGACAGAGACAGAGACAGAGACAGAGACAGAGACAGAGACAGAGACAGAGACAAAGACAGAGACAGAGACAGACACAGACACAGATACAGAGACAGAGACAGAGACAGAAGCAGAGACAGAGACAGAGACGGAGGCAGAGACAGAGACAGAGACAGAGACAGAGACAGAGACAGAGGCAGAGACAGAGACAGAGACAGAGACGGAGGCAGAGACAGAGACAGAGACAGAGACAGAGACAGCGGCAGAGGCAGAGGGGTCGAGAGAGACAGAGATAGAGACGGAGACAGAGACAGAGACAGAGACGGCGAGAGAGACAGAGACAGAGACAGAGACAGAGACAGAGACAGAGACAGAGACAGAGGCAGATACAGAGACAGAGACAGAGACAGAGACAGAGACAGAGACAGGGACAGAGACAGATACAGAGGCAGAGGCAGAGGCAGAGACTGCGACTGAGACAGTGACGGCGACAGAGACAGAGATAGAGACAGAGACAGAGACAGAGACAGAGACAGAGACGGAGACAGAGACAGCGAGCGAGACAGAGACAGAGACAGCGACAGAGACAGGGACAGAGAGAGAGACAGAGACGGAGACTGAGACAGAGACAGAGATAGCGAGAGAGACAGAGATAGAGACAGAGACAGAGGCAGAGACAGAGGCAGAGACAGAGGCAGAGACAGAGACAGAGACAGAGACGGAGGCAGAGGCAGAGACAGAGACAGAGACAGAGACAGCGGCAGAGGCAGAGAGGTCGAGAGAGACAGAGATAGAGACGGAGGCAGAGACAGAGACAGAGACGGCGAGAGAGACAGAGACAGAGACAGAGACAGATACAGAGACAGAGACAGAGACAGAGGCAGGGACAGAGGCAGAGACAGAGACAGAGACAGAGACAGCGACAGAGACAGAGACCGCGAGAGAGACAGAGATAGAGACAGAGACAGAGACAGAGACAGCGAGAGAGACAGAGATAGAGACAGAGACAGAGACAGAGACTGAGACAGCGAGAGAGACAGAGACAGAGACAGCGACAGAGGCAGAGACAGAGACAAAGACAGAGGCAGAGACAGAGACGGCGAGAGAGACAGAGATAGAGACAGAGACATAGACAGAGACAGAGATAGAGACAGAGACAGAGACAGACACAGATACAGAGACAGAGACAGAGACAGAAGCAGAGACAGAGACAGAGACAGAGACGGAGGCAGAGACAGAGACAGAGACAGAGACAGAGACAGAGACAGAGACAGAGACAGAGACAGATACAGATACAGAGACAGAGACAGAGACAGATACAGAGACAGAGACAGATACAGAGGCAGATACAGAGACAGAGACAGATACAGAGACAGAGACAGAGACAGAGACAGAGACAGAGACAGAGGCAGAGGCAGGGGCAGAGACTGCGACAGAGACAGTGACGGCGAGAGAGACAGAGATAGAGACAGAGACAGAGACAGAGACAGAGACAGAGACAGAGACGGAGACAGAGACAGAGACAGAGACAGAGACAGAGACAGAGACAGCGACAGCGACAGAGACAGGGACAGAGAGAGAGACAGAGACAGAGACAGAGACAGAGACAGAGACAGAGATAGCGAGAGAGACAGAGATAGAGACAGAGACAGAGATTGATACAGAGACAGAGACAGACAGAGACAGAGACAGAGACAGAGACAGAGACAGAGACAGAGACAGAGACAGAGACAGGGACAGAGACAGAGACAGAGACAGCGAGGGAGACAGAGATAGAGACAGAGACAGAGCCAGAGACAGAGACAGAGACAGAGACTGCGACAGAGACAGAGACCGCGAGAGAGACAGAGATAGAGACAGAGACAGAGACAGAGACTGAGACAGCGAGAGAGACAGAGACAGAGACAGAGACAGAGACAGAGACAGAGACAGAGACAGAGACAAAGACAGAGGCAGAGACAGAGACGGCGAGAGAGACAGAGATAGAGACAGAGACAGAGACAGAGACAGAGATAGAGACAGAGACAGAGACAGACACAGATACAGAGACAGAGACAGAGACAGAAGCAGAGACAGAGACAGAGACAGAGACGGAGGCAGAGACAGAGACAGAGACAGAGACAGAGACAGATACAGATACAGAGACAGAGACAGATACAGAGACAGAGACAGATGCAGAGACAGACACAGACACAGACACAGAGACAGAGACAGACACAGAGACAGAGACAGAGACAGAGACAGAGACAGAGACAGAGACAGAGACAGAGACAGAGACAGAGACAAAGACAGAGACAGAGACAGACACAGATACAGAGACAGAGACGGAGACAGAAGCAGAGACAGAGACAGAGACAGAGACGGAGGCAGAGACAGAGACAGAGACAGAGACAGAGACAGAGACAGAGGCAGAGACAGAGACAGCGGCAGAGGCAGAGAGGTCGAGAGAGACAGAGATAGAGACGGAGACAGAGACAGAGACAGAGACGGCGAGAGAGACAGAGACAGAGACAGAGACAGATACAGAGACAGAGACAGAGACAGAGACAGAGACAGAGACAGAGACAGAGACAGAGGCAGATACAGAGACAGAGACAGAGACAGAGACAGAGACAGAGACAGAGACAGATACAGAGGCAGAGGCAGAGGCAGAGACTGCGACTGAGACAGTGACGGCGAGAGAGACAGAGATAGAGACAGAGACAGAGACAGAGACAGAGACGGAGACAGAGACAGCGAGCGAGACAGAGACAGAGACAGCGACAGAGACAGGGACAGAGAGAGAGACAGAGACGGAGACTGAGACAGAGACAGAGATAGCGAGAGAGACAGAGATAGAGACAGAGACAGAGGCAGAGACAGAGGCAGAGACAGAGGCAGAGACAGAGACAGAGACAGGGACGGAGACAGAGACAGAGACCGCGATAGAGACAGAGACAGAGACAGAGGCAGAGGCAGAGGCAGAGGCAGAGACTGCGACAGAGACAGTGACGGCGAGAGAGACAGAAACAGAGACAGAAGCAGAGACAGACATAGAGACAGAGACAGAGGCAGGGACAGGGGCAGAGACGGAGACAGAGACAGAGGCTGCGACAGAGACAGAGACAGCGAGAGAGACAGAGATAGAGACAGAGACAGAGACAGAGACAGAGACAGAGACAGAGACAGAGAGAGAGACAGAGACAGAGACAGAGACAGAGACAGAGACAGAGAAAGAGACAGAGACAGACATAGAGACTGAGACAAAGGGCAGGGACAGAGGCAGAGACAGAGACAGATACAGAGAC
The DNA here is from genome assembly GCF_050947335.1 of Megachile rotundata. NCBI lineage: Eukaryota > Metazoa > Arthropoda > Insecta > Hymenoptera > Megachilidae > Megachile > Megachile rotundata. The sequence goes on along the minus strand of NC_134985.1, from coordinate 1,531,271 downwards.
AGAGACTGAGACAGAGACAGAGACAGAGACAGAGACAGAGACAGAGACAGAGACAGAGACAGAGACAGAGACAGAGACAGAGACAGAGACTCCGACAGAGACAGAGACAGCGAGAGAGACAGAGATAGAGACAGAGACAGAGACAGAGACAGAGACAGGGACAGAGACAGAGACAGAGACAGAAACAGAGACAGAAACAGAGACAGACATAGAGACAGAGACAGAGGCAGAGACATAGACAGAGACAGAGACTGCGACAGAGACAGAGACCGCGAGAGAGACAGAGATAGAGACGGAGACAGAGACAGAGACAGAGAGAGAGACAGAGACAGAGGCAGAGACGGAGACAGAGACAGAGACAGAGACAGAGACAGAGACAGCGACAGCGACAGAGACAGGGACAGAGAGAGAGACAGAGACAGAGACTGAGACAGAGACAGAGACAGAGATAGCGAGAGAGACAGAGATAGAGAGAGAGACAGAGATTGAGACAGAGACAGAGGCAGACAGAGACAGAGACAGAGACAGAGACAGAGACAGAGACAGAGACGGAGGCAGAGACAGAGACAGAGACAGAGACAGAGACAGCGGCAGAGGCAGAGGGGTCGAGAGAGACAGAGATAGAGACGGAGACAGAGACAGAGACAGAGACGGCGAGAGAGACAGAGACAGAGACAGAGACAGATACAGAGACAGAGACAGCGGCAGAGGCAGAGAGGTCGAGAGAGACAGAGATAGAGACGGAGACAGAGACAGAGACAGAGACGGCGAGAGAGACAGAGACAGAGACAGAGACAGAGACAGGGACAGAGACAGAGACAGAGACAGCGAGGGAGACAGAGACTGCGACAGAGACAGAGACCGCGAGAGAGACAGAGATAGAGACAGAGACAGAGACAGAGACTGAGACAGCGAGAGAGACAGAGACAGAGACAGCGACAGAGGCAGAGACAGAGACAGAGACAGAGACAGAGACGGAGACAGAGACAGAGACAGAGACAGAGACAGAGACAGAGACAGCGACAGCGACAGAGACAGGGACAGAGAGAGAGACAGAGACAGAGACTGAGACAGAGACAGAGACAGAGATAGCGAGAGAGACAGAGATAGAGACAGAGACAGAGATTGATACAGAGACAGAGACAGACAGAGACAGAGACAGAGACAGAGACAGAGACAGAGACAGAGACAGAGACAGAGACAGAGACAGAGACAGAGACAGGGACAGAGACAGAGACAGAGACAGCGAGGGAGACAGAGATAGAGACAGAGACAGAGACAGAGACAGAGACAGAGACAGAGACTGCGACAGAGACAGAGACCGCGAGAGAGACAGAGATAGAGACAGAGACAGAGACAGAGACTGAGACAGCGAGAGAGACAGAGACAGAGACAGAGACAGAGACAGAGACAGAGACAGAGACAGAGACAAAGACAGAGGCAGAGACAGAGACGGCGAGAGAGACAGAGATAGAGACAGAGACAGAGACAGAGACAGAGATAGAGACAGAGACAGAGACAGACACAGATACAGAGACAGAGACAGAGACAGAAGCAGAGACAGAGACAGAGACAGAGACGGAGGCAGAGACAGAGACAGAGACAGAGACAGAGACAGAGACAGATACAGATACAGAGACAGAGACAGATACAGAGACAGAGACAAATGCAGAGACAGACACAGACACAGAGACAGAGACAGATACAGAGACAGAGACAGAGACAGAGACAGAGACAGAGACAGAGACAGAGACAGAGACAGAGACAGAGACAGAGACAGAGGCAGAGGCAAAGGCAGAGGCAGAGACTGCGACAGAGACAGTGACGGCGAGAGAGACAGAGATAGAGACAGAGACAGAGACAGAGACGGAGACAGAGACAGAGACAGAGACAGAGACAGAGACAGAGACAGCGACAGCGACAGAGACAGGGACAGAGAGAGAGACAGACACAGAGACTGAGACAGAGACAGAGACAGAGATAGCGAGAGAGACAGATATAGAGACAGAGACAGAGATTGAGACAGAGACAGAGACAGACAGAGACAGAGACAGAGACAGAGACAGAGACAGAGACAGAGACAGAGACAGAGACCGAGACAGGTGACAGAGATAGAGACAGAGACAGAGACAGACACAGATACAGAGACAGAGACAGAGACAGAAACAGAGACAGAGTCAGAGACAGACATAGAGACAGAGACAACGGGCAGGGACAGAGGCAGAGACGGAGACAGATACAGAGACAGAGACTGAGACAGAGACAGAGACAGAGACGGCGTGAGAGACAGAGATAGAGACAGAGACAGAGACAGAGACGGAGACAGAGACAGAGACGGAGACAGAGACAGAGACGGAGACAGAGACAGAGAAAGAGACAGAGACAGAGACAGCGACAGAGACAGAAACAGAGACAGAGACAGAGACAGAGACAGAGACAGAGACAGAGACAGAGACAGAGACAGAGACAGAAACAGAGACAGAGACAGCGACAGAGACAGAGACAGAGACAGAGACAGAGACAGAGACAGAGACAGAGGCAGAGACAGAGACAGAGATAGAGACAGAGACAGAGACAGAGACGGAGACAGAGACAGAGACGGAGACAGAGACAGAGACAGAGAAAGAGACAGAGACAGAGACAGCGACGGAGACAGAAACAGAGACAGAGACAGATACAGATACAGAGACAGAGACAGAGACAGAGACAGAGACAGAGACAGAGACAGAGACAGAGAAAGAGACAGAGACAGAGACAGAGACAGAGACAGAGGCAGCGACAGAGACAGAGACAGAGACAGAGACAGAGACAGAGACAGAGACGGAGACGGAGACAGAGACAGAGACAGAGACAGAGACAGAGACAGAGACAGCGACAGCGACAGAGACAGGGACAGAGAGAGAGACAGAGACGGAGACTGAGACAGAGACAGAGACAGAGATAGCGAGAGAGACAGAGATAGAGAGAGAGACAGAGATTGAGACAGAGACAGAGACAGACAGAGACAGAGACAGAGACAGAGACAGAGACAGAGACAGAGACAGAGACAGAGACAGAGACAGAGACAGAGACAGAGACAGAGACAGAGACAGAGACAGAGACAGAGACAGAGACAGAGACAGAGACAGAGACAGAGACAGAGACAGAGACAGAGACAGAGACAGAGGCAGAGGCAGAGGCAGAGACTGCGACAGAGACAGTGACGGCGAGAGAGACAGAAACAGAGACAGAAACAGAGACAGACATAGAGACAGAGACAGAGGCAGAGACATAGACAGAGACAGAGACTGCGACAGAGACAGAGACCGCGAGAGAGACAGAGATAGAGACGGAGACAGAGACAGAGACAGAGAGAGAGACAGAGACAGAGACAGAGACAGAGACAGAGACGGAGACAGAGACAGAGACAGAGACGGAGACAGAGACAGAGACAGAGACAGAGACAGAGACAGCGACAGCGACAGAGACGGGGACAGAGAGAGAGAGACAGAGACAGAGACTGAGACAGAGACAGAGACAGAGATAGCGAGAGAGACAGAGATAGAGAGAGAGACAGAGATTGAGACAGAGACAGAGACAGAGACAGAGACAGAGACAGAGACAGAGACAGAGACAGAGACAGAGACAGAGACAGAGACAGAGACAGAGACAGAGACAAAGACAGAGACAGAGACAGACACAGATACAGAGACAGAGACGGAGACAGAAGCAGAGACAGAGACAGAGACAGAGACGGAGGCAGAGACAGAGACAGAGACAGAGACAGAGACAGAGACAGAGGCAGAGACAGAGACAGAGACAGAGACGGAGGCAGAGACAGAGACAGAGACAGAGACAGAGACAGCGGCAGAGGCAGAGAGGTCGAGAGAGACAGAGATAGAGACGGAGACAGAGACAGAGACAGAGACGGCGAGAGAGACAGAGACAGAGACAGAGACAGATACAGAGACAGAGACAGAGACAGAGACAGAGACAGAGACAGAGACAGAGACAGAGACAGAGGCAGATACAGAGACAGAGACAGAGACAGAGACAGAGACAGAGACAGAGACAGAGACAGATACAGAGGCAGAGGCAGAGGCAGAGACTGCGACTGAGACAGTGACGGCGAGAGAGACAGAGATAGAGACAGAGACAGAGACAGAGACAGAGACGGAGACAGAGACAGCGAGCGAGACAGAGACAGAGACAGCGACAGAGACAGGGACAGAGAGAGAGACAGAGACGGAGACTGAGACAGAGACAGAGATAGCGAGAGAGACAGAGATAGAGACAGAGACAGAGGCAGAGACAGAAGCAGAGACAGAGGCAGAGACAGAGACAGAGACAGGGACGGAGACAGAGACAGAGACCGCGATAGAGACAGAGACAGAGACAGAGGCAGAGGCAGAGGCAGAGGCAGAGACTGCGACAGAGACAGTGACGGCGAGAGAGACAGAAACAGAGACAGAAGCAGAGACAGACATAGAGACAGAGACAGAGGCAGGGACAGGGGCAGAGACGGAGACAGAGACAGAGACTGCGACAGAGACAGAGACAGCGAGAGAGACAGAGATAGAGACAGAGACAGAGACAGAGACAGAGACAGAGACAGAGACAGAGAGAGAGACAGAGACAGAGACAGAGACAGAGACAGAGACAGAGACAGAGAAAGAGACAGAGACAGACATAGAGACTGAGACAAAGGGCAGGGACAGAGGCAGAGACAGAGACAGATACAGAGACAGAGACTGAGACAGAGACAGAGACAGAGACAGAGACAGAGACAGAGACAGAGACAGAGACAGAGACAGAGACAGAGACAGAGACAGAGACAGAGACAGCGAGAGAGACAGAGATAGAGACAGAGACAGAGACAGAGACAGAGACAGGGACAGAGACAGATACAGAGACAGAGACAGAGACAGAGACAGAGACAGAGACAGAGACAGAGACAGAGACAGAGACAGAGACAGATACAGAGACAGAGACAGATACAGAGACAGAGACAGAGACGGAGACAGAGACAGAGACAGAGACAGAGACAGAGACAGCGACAGCGACAGAGACAGGGACAGAGAGAGAGACGGAGACAGAGACTGAGACAGAGACAGAGACAGAGATAGCGAGAGAGACAGAGATAGAGACAGAGACAGAGATTGAGACAGAGACAGAGACAGACAGAGACAGAGACAGAGACAGAGACAGAGACAGAGACAGAGACAGAGACAGAGACAGAGACAGAGACAGAGACAGAGACAGAGACAGAGACAGAGACAGAGACAGAGACAGAGACGGCGTGAGAGACAGAGATAGAGACAGAGGCAGAGACAGAGACAGAGACAGAGAGGTCGAGAGAGACAGAGATAGAGACGGAGACAGATGCAGGGACAGGGGCAGAGACAGAGACAGAGACAGAGACTGCGACAGAGACAGAGACAGTGAGAGAGACAGAGATAGAGACAGAGACAGAGACAGAGACAGAGACAGAGACAGAGACAGAGACAGAGACAGAGACAGAGACAGAGACAGAGACAGAGACAGAGACAGAGACAGAGACAGAGACAGAGACAGAGACAGAGACAGAGACAGAGACGGAGACGGAGACAGAGACAGAGACAGAGACAGAGACAGAGACAGAGACAGAGACAGAGACAGAGACAGAGACAGAGACAGAGACAGAGACAGAGACAGAGACAGAGACAGAGACAGAGACAGAGACAGCGACAGAGGCAGAGACATAGACAGAGACAGAGCCAGAGGTGGAAGCAGAGACAGAGACAGCGAGAGAGATAGAGATAGAGGCAGAGACAGAGACAGAGACAGAGATAGAGGCAGCGGCAGAGGCAGAGACTGCGACAGAGACAGTGACGGCGAGAGAGACAGAGATAGAGACAGCGACAGAGACAGAGACAGGGACGGAGACAGAGACAGAGACCGAGATAGAGACAGAGACAGAGACAGAGGCAGAGGCAGAGGCAGAGGCAGAGGCAGAGACTGCGACAGAGACAGTGACGGCGAGAGAGACAGAAACAGAGACAGAAGCAGAGACAGACATAGAGACAGAGACAGAGGCAGGGACAGGGGCAGAGACAGAGACAGAGGCAGAGACTGCGACAGAGACAGAGACACGGAGAGAGACAGAGATAGAGACAGAGACAGAGACAGAGACAGAGACAGCGAGAGAGACAGAGACAGAGACAGAGACAGAGACAGAGACAGAGAAGGAGACAGAGACAGACATAGAGACAGAGACAAAGGGCAGGGACAGAGGCAGAGACAGAGACAGATACAGAGACAGAGACTGAGACAGAGACAGAGACAGAGACAGAGACAGAGACAGAGACAGAGACAGAGACAGAGACAGAGACTCCGACAGAGTCAGAGACAGCGAGAGAGACAGAGATAGAGACAGAGACAGAGACAGAGACAGAGACAGGGACAGAGACAGAGACAGAGACAGAGACAGAAACAGAGACAGAAACAGAGACAGACATAGAGACAGAGACAGTGGCAGGGACAGAGGCAGAGACAGAGACAGAGACAGAGACAGAGACAGAGACAGCGACAGCGACAGAGTCAGGGACAGAGAGAGAGACAGAGATAGAGACAGATACAGAGACAGAGACAGAGACAGAGACAGAGACAGATACAGAGACAGAGACAGAGACAGAGACAGAGACAGAGACAGAGACAGAGACAGAGACAGAGACAGAGACAGATACAGAGACAGAGACAGATACAGAGACAGAGACAGAGACGGAGACAGAGACAGAGACAGAGACAGAGACAGCGACAGAGACAGAGACAGGGACAGAGAGAGAGACAGAGACAGAGACTGAGACAGAGACAGAGATAGCGAGAGAGACAGAGATAGAGACAGAGACAGAGATTGAGACAGAGACAGAGACAGACAGAGACAGAGACAGAGACAGAGACAGAGACAGAGACAGAGACAGAGACAGAGACAGAGACAGAGACAGAGACAGAGACAGAGACAGAGACAGAGACAGAGACGGCGTGAGAGACAGAGATAGAGACAGAGGCAGAGACAGAGACAGAGACAGAGAGGTCGAGAGAGACAGAGATAGAGACGGAGACAGAGACAGAGACAGAGGCAGAGGCAGAGACTGCGACAGAGACAGTGACGGCGAGAGAGACAGAGATAGAGACAGAGACAGAGACAGAGACAGAGACAGAGACGGAGACGGAGACAGAGACAGCGAGCGAGACAGAGACAGCGACAGAGACAGAGACAGGGACAGAGAGAGAGACAGAGACAGAGACTGAGACAGAGACAGAGACAGAGATAGCGAGAGAGACAGAGATAGAGACAGAGACAGAGATTGAGACAGAGACAGAGACAGACAGAGACAGAGACAGAGACAGAGACAGAGACAGACACAGAGACAGAGACAGAGACAGAGACAGAGACAGAGACAGAGACAGATACAGAGGCAGAGGCAGAGGCAGAGACTGCGACTGAGACAGTGACGGCGACAGAGACAGAGATAGAGACAGAGACAGAGACAGAGACAGAGACGGAGACAGAGACAGCGAGCGAGACAGAGACAGAGACAGCGACAGAGACAGGGACAGAGAGAGAGACAGAGACGGAGACTGAGACAGAGACAGAGATAGCGAGAGAGACAGAGATAGAGACAGAGACAGAGGCAGAGACAGAGGCAGAGACAGAGGCAGAGACAGAGACAGAGACAGAGACGGAGGCAGAGGCAGAGACAGAGACAGAGACAGAGACAGCGGCAGAGGCAGAGAGGTCGAGAGAGACAGAGATAGAGACGGAGACAGAGACAGAGACAGAGACGGCGAGAGAGACAGAGACAGAGACAGAGACAGATACAGAGACAGAGACAGAGACAGAGGCAGGGACAGAGGCAGAGACAGAGACAGAGACAGAGACAGAGACAGAGACAGCGACAGCGACAGAGTCAGGGACAGAGAGAGAGACAGAGATAGAGACAGATACAGAGACAGAGACAGAGACAGAGACAGAGACAGATACAGAGACAGAGACAGAGACAGAGACAGAGACAGAGACAGAGACAGAGACAGAGACAGAGACAGAGACAGATACAGAGACAGAGACAGATACAGAGACAGAGACAGAGACGGAGACAGAGACAGAGACAGAGACAGAGACAGCGACAGAGACAGAGACAGGGACAGAGAGAGAGACAGAGACAGAGACTGAGACAGAGACAGAGATAGCGAGAGAGACAGAGATAGAGACAGAGACAGAGATTGAGACAGAGACAGAGACAGACAGAGACAGAGACAGAGACAGAGACAGAGACAGAGACAGAGACAGAGACAGAGACAGAGACAGAGACAGAGACAGAGACAGAGACAGAGACAGAGACAGAGACGGCGTGAGAGACAGAGATAGAGACAGAGGCAGAGACAGAGACAGAGACAGAGAGGTCGAGAGAGACAGAGATAGAGACGGAGACAGAGACAGAGACAGAGGCAGAGGCAGAGACTGCGACAGAGACAGTGACGGCGAGAGAGACAGAGATAGAGACAGAGACAGAGACAGAGACAGAGACAGAGACGGAGACGGAGACAGAGACAGCGAGCGAGACAGAGACAGCGACAGAGACAGAGACAGGGACAGAGAGAGAGACAGAGACAGAGACTGAGACAGAGACAGAGACAGAGATAGCGAGAGAGACAGAGATAGAGACAGAGACAGAGATTGAGACAGAGACAGAGACAGACAGAGACAGAGACAGAGACAGAGACAGAGACAGACACAGAGACAGAGACAGAGACAGAGACAGAGACAGAGACAGAGACAGATACAGAGGCAGAGGCAGAGGCAGAGACTGCGACTGAGACAGTGACGGCGACAGAGACAGAGATAGAGACAGAGACAGAGACAGAGACAGAGACGGAGACAGAGACAGCGAGCGAGACAGAGACAGAGACAGCGACAGAGACAGGGACAGAGAGAGAGACAGAGACGGAGACTGAGACAGAGACAGAGATAGCGAGAGAGACAGAGATAGAGACAGAGACAGAGGCAGAGACAGAGGCAGAGACAGAGGCAGAGACAGAGACAGAGACAGAGACGGAGGCAGAGGCAGAGACAGAGACAGAGACAGAGACAGCGGCAGAGGCAGAGAGGTCGAGAGAGACAGAGATAGAGACGGAGACAGAGACAGAGACAGAGACGGCGAGAGAGACAGAGACAGAGACAGAGACAGATACAGAGACAGAGACAGAGACAGAGGCAGGGACAGAGGCAGAGACAGAGACAGAGGCAGAGACAGCGACAGAGACAGAGACCGCGAGAGAGACAGAGATAGAGACAGAGACAGAGACAGAGACAGCGAGAGAGACAGAGATAGAGACAGAGACAGAGACAGAGACAGAGACAGAGACAGAGACAGAGACTGCGACAGAGACAGAGACGGCGAGAGAGACAGAGATAGAGACAGAGACAGAGACAGAGACTGAGACAGCGAGAGAGACAGAGACAGAGACAGCGACAGAGGCAGAGACAGAGACAAAGACAGAGGCAGAGACGGAGACGGCGAGAGAGACAGAGATAGAGACAGAGACATAGACAGAGACAGAGATAGAGACAGAGACAGAGACAGACACAGATACAGAGACAGAGACAGAGACAGAAGCAGAGACAGAGACAGAGACAGAGACGGAGGCAGAGACAGAGACAGAGACAGAGACAGAGACAGAGACAGAGACAGAGACAGAGACAGATACAGATACAGAGACAGAGACAGATACAGAGACAGAGACAGATACAGAGGCAGATACAGAGACAGAGACAGATACAGAGACAGAGACAGAGACAGAGACAGAGACAGAGACAGAGACAGAGGCAGAGGCAGGGGCAGAGACTGCGACAGAGACAGTGACGGCGGGAGAGACAGAGATAGAGACAGAGACAGAGACAGAGACAGAGACAGAGACAGAGACGGAGACAGAGACAGAGACAGAGACAGAGACAGAGACAGAGACAGAGACAGCGACAGCGACAGAGACAGGGACAGATAGAGAGACAGAGACAGAGACTGAGACAGAGACAGAGACAGAGATAGCGAGAGAGACAGAGATAGAGACAGAGACAGAGATTGATACAGAGACAGAGACAGACAGAGACAGAGACAGAGACAGAGACAGAGACAGAGACAGAGACAGAGACAGAGACAGAGACAGGGACAGAGACAGAGACAGAGACAGCGAGGGAGACAGAGATAGAGACAGAGACAGAGACAGAGACAGAGACAGAGACAGAGACTGCGACAGAGACAGAGACCGCGAGAGAGACAGAGATAGAGACAGAGACAGAGACAGAGACTGAGACAGCGAGAGAGACAGAGACAGAGACAGAGACAGAGACAGAGACAGAGACAGAGACAGAGACAAAGACAGAGGCAGAGACAGAGACGGCGAGAGAGACAGAGATAGAGACAGAGACAGAGACAGAGACAGAGATAGAGACAGAGACAGAGACAGACACAGATACAGAGACAGAGACAGAGACAGAAGCAGAGACAGAGACAGAGACAGAGACGGAGGCAGAGACAGAGACAGAGACAGAGACAGAGACAGATACAGATACAGAGACAGAGACAGATACAGAGACAGAGACAGATGCAGAGACAGACACAGACACAGAGACAGAGACAGATACAGATACAGAGACAGAGACAGAGACAGAGACAGAGACAGAGACAGAGACAGAGACAGAGACAGAGACAGAGACAGAGGCAGAGGCAAAGGCAGAGGCAGAGACTGCGACAGAGACAGTGACGGCGAGAGAGACAGAGATAGAGACAGAGACAGAGACAGAGACAGAGACAGAGACGGAGACAGAGACAGAGACAGAGACAGAGACAGAGACAGAGACAGAGACAGAGGCAGATACAGAGACAGAGACAGAGACAGAGACAGAGACAGAGACAGAGACAGAGACAGAGACAGATACAGAGGCAGAGGCAGAGGCAGAGACTGCGACTGAGACAGTGACGGCGAGAGAGACAGAGATAGAGACAGAGACAGAGACAGAGACAGAGACGGAGACAGAGACAGCGAGCGAGACAGAGACAGAGACAGCGACAGAGACAGGGACAGAGAGAGAGACAGAGACGGAGACTGAGACAGAGACAGAGATAGCGAGAGAGACAGAGATAGAGACAGAGACAGAGGCAGAGACAGAGGCAGAGACAGAGGCAGAGACAGAGACAGAGACAGGGACGGAGACAGAGACAGAGACCGCGATAGAGACAGAGACAGAGACAGAGGCAGAGGCAGAGGCAGAGGCAGAGACTGCGACAGAGACAGTGACGGCGAGAGAGACAGAAACAGAGACAGAAGCAGAGACAGACATAGAGACAGAGACAGAGGCAGGGACAGGGGCAGAGACGGAGACAGAGACAGAGACTGCGACAGAGACAGAGACAGCGAGAGAGACAGAGATAGAGACAGAGACAGAGACAGAGACAGAGACAGAGACAGAGACAGAGAGAGAGACAGAGACAGAGACAGAGACAGAGACAGAGACAGAGAAAGAGACAGAGACAGACATAGAGACTGAGACAAAGGGCAGGGACAGAGGCAGAGACAGAGACAGATACAGAGACAGAGACTGAGACAGAGACAGAGACAGAGACAGAGACAGAGACAGAGACAGAGACAGAGACAGAGAAAGAGACAGAGACAGACATAGAGACTGAGACAAAGGGCAGGGACAGAGGCAGAGACAGAGACAGAGACAGAGACAGAGACAGGGACAGAGACAGAGACAGAGACAGAAACAGAGACAGAAACAGAGACAGACATAGAGACAGAGACAGAGGCAGAGACATAGACAGAGACAGAGACTGCGACAGAGACAGAGACCGCGAGAGAGACAGAGATAGAGACGGAGACAGAGACAGAGACAGAGAGAGAGACAGAGACAGAGGCAGAGACGGAGACAGAGACAGAGACAGAGACAGAGACAGAGACAGCGACAGCGACAGAGACAGGGACAGAGAGAGAGACAGAGACAGAGACTGAGACAGAGACAGAGACAGAGATAGCGAGAGAGACAGAGATAGAGAGAGAGACAGAGATTGAGACAGAGACAGAGACAGACAGAGACAGAGACAGAGACAGAGACAGAGACAGAGACAGAGACAGAGACAGAGACAGAGACAAAGACAGAGACAGAGACAGACACAGACACAGATACAGAGACAGAGACAGAGACAGAAGCAGAGACATAGACAGAGACAGAGACTGCGACAGAGACAGAGACCGCGAGAGAGACAGAGATAGAGACGGAGACAGAGACAGAGACAGAGAGAGAGACAGAGACAGAGACAGAGACAGAGACAGAGACAAAGACAGAGGCAGAGACAGAGACAGAGACAGAGACGGAGGCAGAGACAGAGACAGAGACAGAGACAGAGACAGCGGCAGAGGCAGAGGGGTCGAGAGAGACAGAGATAGAGACGGAGACAGAGACAGAGACAGAGACGGCGAGAGAGACAGAGACAGAGACAGAGACAGAGACAGAGACAGAGACAGAGGCAGATACAGAGACAGAGACAGAGACAGAGACAGAGACAGAGACAGAGACAGATACAGAGGCAGAGGCAGAGGCAGAGACTGCGACTGAGACAGTGACGGCGACAGAGACAGAGATAGAGACAGAGACAGAGACAGAGACAGAGACGGAGACAGAGACAGCGAGCGAGACAGAGACAGAGACAGCGACAGAGACAGGGACAGAGAGAGAGACAGAGACGGAGACTGAGACAGAGACAGAGATAGCGAGAGAGACAGAGATAGAGACAGAGACAGAGGCAGAGACAGAGGCAGAGACAGAGGCAGAGACAGAGACAGAGACGGAGACGGAGGCAGAGGCAGAGACAGAGACAGAGACAGAGACAGCGGCAGAGGCAGAGAGGTCGAGAGAGACAGAGATAGAGACGGAGACAGAGACAGAGACAGAGACGGCGAGAGAGACAGAGACAGAGACAGAGACAGATACAGAGACAGAGACAGAGGCAGAGGCAGGGACAGAGGCAGAGACAGAGACAGAGACAGAGACAGCGACAGAGACAGAGACCGCGAGAGAGACAGAGATAGAGACAGAGACAGAGACAGAGACAGCGAGAGAGACAGAGATAGAGACAGAGACAGAGACAGAGACAGAGACAGAGACAGAGACTGCGACAGAGACAGAGACCGCGAGAGAGACAGAGATAGAGACAGAGACGGAGACAGAGACTGAGACAGCGAGAGAGACAGAGACAGAGACAGCGACAGAGGCAGAGACAGAGACAAAGACAGAGGCAGAGACAGAGACGGCGAGAGAGACAGAGATAGAGACAGAGACATAGACAGAGACAGAGATAGAGACAGAGACAGAGACAGACACAGATACAGAGACACAGACAGAGACAGAAGCAGAGACAGAGACAGAGACAGAGACGGAGGCAGAGACAGAGACAGAGACAGAGACAGAGACAGAGACAGAGACAGAGACAGAGACAGATACAGATACAGAGACAGAGACAGATACAGAGACAGAGACAGATACAGAGGCAGATACAGAGACAGAGACAGATACAGAGACAGAGACAGAGACAGAGACAGAGACAGAGACAGAGGCAGAGGCAGGGGCAGAGACTGCGACAGAGACAGTGACGGCGAGAGAGACAGAGATAGAGACAGAGACAGAGACAGAGACAGAGACAGAGACGGAGACAGAGACAGAGACAGAGACAGAGACAGAGACAGAGACAGAGACAGCGACAGCGACAGAGACAGGGACAGAGAGAGAGACAGAGACAGAGACTGAGACAGAGACAGAGACAGAGATAGCGAGAGAGACAGAGATAGAGACAGAGACAGAGATTGATACAGAGACAGAGACAGACAGAGACAGAGACAGAGACAGAGACAGAGACAGAGACAGAGACAGAGACAGAGACAGAGACAGAGACAGGGACAGAGACAGAGACAGAGACAGCGAGGGAGACAGAGATAGAGACAGAGACAGAGACAGAGACAGAGACAGAGACAGAGACTGCGACAGAGACAGAGACCGCGAGAGAGACAGAGATAGAGACAGAGACAGAGACAGAGACTGAGACAGCGAGAGAGACAGAGACAGAGACAGAGACAGAGACAGAGACAGAGACAAAGACAGAGGCAGAGACAGAGACGGCGAGAGAGACAGAGATAGAGACAGAGACAGAGACAGAGACAGAGATAGAGACAGAGACAGAGACAGACACAGATACAGAGACAGAGACAGAGACAGAAGCAGAGACAGAGACAGAGACAGAGACGGAGGCAGAGACAGAGACAGAGACAGAGACAGAGACAGATACAGATACAGAGACAGAGACAGATACAGAGACAGAGACAGAGACGGAGACAGAGACAGAGACAGAGACAGAGACAGAGACAGAGACAGAGACAGAGGCAGAGACAGAGACAGAGATAGAGACAGAGACAGAGACAGAGACGGAGACAGAGACAGAGACGGAGACAGAGACAGAGACAGAGAAAGAGACAGAGACAGAGACAGAGACAGCGACGGAGACAGAAACAGAGACAGAGACAGATACAGATACAGAGACAGAGACAGAGACAGAGACAGAGACAGAGACAGAGACAGAGACAGAGAAAGAGACAGAGACAGAGACAGAGACAGAGACAGAGGCAGCGACAGAGACAGAGACAGAGACAGAGACAGAGACAGAGACAGAGACAGAGACAGAGACGGAGACGGAGACAGAGACAGAGACAGAGACAGAGACAGAGACAGAGACAGCGACAGCGACAGAGACAGGGACAGAGAGAGAGACAGAGACGGAGACTGAGACAGAGACAGAGACAGAGATAGCGAGAGAGACAGAGATAGAGAGAGAGACAGAGATTGAGACAGAGACAGAGACAGACAGAGACAGAGACAGAGACAGAGACAGAGACAGAGACAGAGACAGAGACAGAGACAGAGACAGAGACAGAGACAGAGACAGAGACAGAGACAGAGACAGAGACAGAGACAGAGACAGAGACAGAGACAGAGACAGAGACAGAGACAGAGACAGAGACAGAGACAGAGACAGAGACAGAGACAGAGACAGAGACAGAGACAGAGACAGAGACAGAGACAGAGACAGAGGCAGAGGCAGAGGCAGAGACTGCGACAGAGACAGTGACGGCGAGAGAGACAGAAACAGAGACAGAAACAGAGACAGACATAGAGACAGAGACAGAGGCAGAGACATAGACAGAGACAGAGACTGCGACAGAGACAGAGACCGCGAGAGAGACAGAGATAGAGACGGAGACAGAGACAGAGACAGAGAGAGAGACAGAGACAGAGACAGAGACAGAGACGGAGACAGAGACAGAGACAGAGACAGAGACAGAGACAGCGACAGCGACAGAGACAGGGACAGAGAGAGAGACAGAGACAGAGACTGAGACAGAGACAGAGACAGAGATAGCGAGAGAGACAGAGATAGAGGGAGAGACAGAGATTGGGACAGAGACAGAGACAGACAGAGACAGAGACAGAGACAGAGACAGAGACAGAGACAGAGACAGAGACAGAGACAGAGACAGAGACAGAGACAGAGACAGAGACAGAGACAAAGACAGAGACAGAGACAGACACAGATACAGAGACAGAGACGGAGACAGAAGCAGAGACAGAGACAGAGACAGAGACGGAGGCAGAGACAGAGACAGAGACAGAGACAGAGACAGAGACAGAGACAGAGGCAGAGACAGAGACAGAGACAGAGACGGAGGCAGAGACAGAGACAGAGACAGAGACAGAGACAGCGGCAGAGGCAGAGAGGTCGAGAGAGACAGAGATAGAGACGGAGACAGAGACAGAGACAGAGACGGCGAGAGAGACAGAGACAGAGACAGAGACAGATACAGAGACAGAGACAGAGACAGAGACAGAGACAGAGACAGAGACAGAGACAGAGGCAGATACAGAGACAGAGACAGAGACAGAGACAGAGACAGAGACAGAGACAGAGACAGAGACAGAGACAGATACAGAGGCAGAGGCAGAGGCAGAGACTGCGACTGAGACAGTGACGGCGAGAGAGACAGAGATAGAGACAGAGACAGAGACAGAGACAGAGACGGAGACAGAGACAGCGAGCGAGACAGAGACAGAGACAGCGACAGAGACAGGGACAGAGAGAGAGACAGAGACGGAGACTGAGACAGAGACAGAGATAGCGAGAGAGACAGAGATAGAGACAGAGACAGAGGCAGAGACAGAGGCAGAGACAGAGGCAGAGACAGAGACAGAGACAGGGACGGAGACAGAGACAGAGACCGCGATAGAGACAGAGACAGAGACAGAGGCAGAGGCAGAGGCAGAGGCAGAGACTGCGACAGAGACAGTGACGGCGAGAGAGACAGAAACAGAGACAGAAGCAGAGACAGACATAGAGACAGAGACAGAGGCAGGGACAGGGGCAGAGACGGAGACAGAGACAGAGACTGCGACAGAGACAGAGACAGCGAGAGAGACAGAGATAGAGACAGAGACAGAGACAGAGACAGAGACAGAGACAGAGACAGAGAGAGAGACAGAGACAGAGACAGAGACAGAGACGGCGTGAGAGACAGAGATAGAGACAGAGGCAGAGACGGAGACAGAGACAGAGAGGTCGAGAGAGACAGAGATAGAGACGGAGACAGATGCAGGGACAGGGGCAGAGACAGAGACAGAGACAGAGACTGCGACAGAGACAGAGACAGTGAGAGAGACAGAGATAGAGACAGAGACAGAGACAGAGACAGAGACAGAGACAGAGACAGAGACAGAGACAGAGACAGAGACAGAGACAGAGACAGAGACAGAGACAGAGACAGAGACAGAGACAGAGACAGAGACAGAGACAGAGACAGAGACAGAGACAGAGACAGAGACAGAGACAGAGACAGAGACAGAGACAGAGACAGAGACGGAGACGGAGACGGAGACAGAGACAGAGACAGAGACAGAGACAGAGACAGAGACAGAGACAGAGACAGAGACAGAGACAGAGACAGAGACAGAGACAGAGATAGAGGCAGCGGCAGAGGCAGAGGCTGCGACAGAGACAGTGACGGCGAGAGAGACAGAGATAGAGACAGCGACAGAGACAGAGACAGGGACGGAGACAGAGACAGAGACCGAGATAGAGACAGAGACAGAGACAGTGGCAGAGGCAGAGGCAGAGGCAGAGGCAGAGACTGCGACAGAGACAGTGACGGCGAGAGAGACAGAAACAGAGACAGAAGCAGAGACAGAC
The DNA here is from genome assembly GCF_050947335.1 of Megachile rotundata. Classification (NCBI taxonomy): domain Eukaryota; kingdom Metazoa; phylum Arthropoda; class Insecta; order Hymenoptera; family Megachilidae; genus Megachile; species Megachile rotundata. Next base: position 1,513,971 of record NC_134985.1, on the reverse strand, counting down.
ATAGAGACAGAGACAGAGGCAGGGACAGGGGCAGAGACAGAGACAGAGGCAGAGACTGCGACAGAGACAGAGACACGGAGAGAGACAGAGATAGAGACAGAGACAGAGACAGAGACAGAGACAGAGACAGCGAGAGAGACAGAGACAGAGACAGAGACAGAGACAGAGACAGAGAAGGAGACAGAGACAGACATAGAGACAGAGACAAAGGGCAGGGACAGAGGCAGAGACAGAGACAGATACAGAGACAGAGACTGAGACAGAGACAGAGACAGAGACAGAGACAGAGACAGAGACAGAGACAGAGACAGAGACAGAGACTCCGACAGAGTCAGAGACAGCGAGAGAGACAGAGATAGAGACAGAGACAGAGACAGAGACAGAGACAGGGACAGAGACAGAGACAGAGACAGAGACAGAAACAGAGACAGAAACAGAGACAGACATAGAGACAGAGACAGTGGCAGGGACAGAGGCAGAGACAGAGACAGAGACAGAGACAGAGACAGAGACAGAGACAGCGACAGCGACAGAGTCAGGGACAGAGAGAGAGACAGAGATAGAGACAGATACAGAGACAGAGACAGAGACAGAGACAGATACAGAGACAGAGACAGAGACAGAGACAGAGACAGAGACAGAGACAGAGACAGAGACAGATACAGAGACAGAGACAGATACAGAGACAGAGACAGAGACGGAGACAGAGACAGAGACAGAGACAGAGACAGCGACAGAGACAGAGACAGGGACAGAGAGAGAGACAGAGACAGAGACTGAGACAGAGACAGAGACAGAGATAGCGAGAGAGACAGAGATAGAGACAGAGACAGAGATTGAGACAGAGACAGAGATTGAGACAGAGACAGAGACAGACAGAGACAGAGACAGAGACAGAGACAGAGACAGAGACAGAGACAGAGACAGAGACAGAGACAGAGACAGAGACAGAGACAGAGACGGCGTGAGAGACAGAGATAGAGACAGAGGCAGAGACAGAGACAGAGACAGAGAGGTCGAGAGAGACAGAGATAGAGACGGAGACAGAGACAGAGACAGAGGCAGAGGCAGAGACTGCGACAGAGACAGTGACGGCGAGAGAGACAGAGATAGAGACAGAGACAGAGATAGAGACAGAGACAGAGACAGAGGCAGAGGCAGAGGCAGAGGCAGAGACTGCGGCAGAGACAGTGACGGCGAGAGAGACAGAAACAGAGACAGAAACAGAGACAGACATAGAGACAGAGACAGAGGCAGGGACAGGGGCAGAGACAGAGACAGAGACAGAGACTGCGACAGAGACAGAGACAGCGAGAGAGACAGAGATAGAGACAGAGACAGAGACAGAGACAGAGACAGAGGCAGAGACAGAGACAGAGACAGAGACAGAGACAGAGACAGAGACAGAGACAGAGACAGAGACAGAGACAGAGACAGAGACAGAGACAGAGAAAGAGACAGAGACAGACAT
>NC_134985.1:1502500-1507500 GCF_050947335.1 Megachile rotundata | reverse complement strand
AACAGAGACAGAAACAGAGACAGACATAGAGACAGAGACAGAGGCAGAGACATAGACAGAGACAGAGACTGCGACAGAGACAGAGACCGCGAGAGAGACAGAGATAGAGACGGAGACAGAGACAGAGACAGAGAGAGAGACAGAGACAGAGACAGAGACAGAGACGGAGACAGAGACAGAGACAGAGACAGAGACAGAGACAGCGACAGCGACAGAGACAGGGACAGAGAGAGAGACAGAGACAGAGACTGAGACAGAGACAGAGACAGAGATAGCGAGAGAGACAGAGATAGAGAGAGAGACAGAGATTGAGACAGAGACAGAGACAGACAGAGACAGAGACAGAGACAGAGACAGAGACAGAGACAGAGACAGAGACAGAGACAGAGACAGAGACAGAGACAGAGACAGAGACAGAGACAGAGACAGAGACAAAGACAGAGACAGAGACAGACACAGATACAGAGACAGAGACGGAGACAGAAGCAGAGACAGAGACAGAGACAGAGACGGAGGCAGAGACAGAGACAGAGACAGAGACAGAGACAGAGACAGAGGCAGAGACAGAGACAGAGACAGAGACGGAGGCAGAGACAGAGACAGAGACAGAGACAGAGACAGCGGCAGAGGCAGAGAGGTCGAGAGAGACAGAGATAGAGACGGAGACAGAGACAGAGACAGAGACGGCGAGAGAGACAGAGACAGAGACAGAGACAGATACAGAGACAGAGACAGAGACAGAGACAGAGACAGAGACAGAGACAGAGACAGAGGCAGATACAGAGACAGAGACAGAGACAGAGACAGAGACAGAGACAGATACAGAGGCAGAGGCAGAGGCAGAGACTGCGACTGAGACAGTGACGGCGAGAGAGACAGAGATAGAGACAGAGACAGAGACAGAGACAGAGACGGAGACAGAGACAGCGAGCGAGACAGAGACAGAGACAGCGACAGAGACAGGGACAGAGAGAGAGACAGAGACGGAGACTGAGACAGAGACAGAGATAGCGAGAGAGACAGAGATAGAGACAGAGACAGAGGCAGAGACAGAGGCAGAGACAGAGGCAGAGACAGAGACAGAGACAGGGACGGAGACAGAGACAGAGACCGCGATAGAGACAGAGACAGAGACAGAGGCAGAGGCAGAGGCAGAGGCAGAGACTGCGACAGAGACAGTGACGGCGAGAGAGACAGAAACAGAGACAGAAGCAGAGACAGACATAGAGACAGAGACAGAGGCAGGGACAGGGGCAGAGACGGAGACAGAGACAGAGACTGCGACAGAGACAGAGACAGCGAGAGAGACAGAGATAGAGACAGAGACAGAGACAGAGACAGAGACAGAGACAGAGACAGAGAGAGAGACAGAGACAGAGACAGAGACAGAGACAGAGACAGAGACAGAGAAAGAGACAGAGACAGACATAGAGACTGAGACAAAGGGCAGGGACAGAGGCAGAGACAGAGACAGATACAGAGACAGAGACTGAGACAGAGACAGAGACAGAGACAGAGACAGAGACAGAGACAGAGACAGAGACAGAGACAGAGACAGAGACAGAGACAGAGACAGAGACAGAGACTCCGACAGAGACAGAGACAGCGAGAGAGACAGAGATAGAGACAGAGACAGAGACAGAGACAGAGACAGGGACAGAGACAGATACAGAGACAGAGACAGAGACAGAGACAGAGACAGAGACAGAGACAGAGACAGAGACAGAGACAGAGACAGATACAGAGACAGAGACAGATACAGAGACAGAGACAGAGACGGAGACAGAGACAGAGACAGAGACAGAGACAGAGACAGCGACAGCGACAGAGACAGGGACAGAGAGAGAGACAGAGACAGAGACTGAGACAGAGACAGAGACAGAGATAGCGAGAGAGACAGAGATAGAGACAGAGACAGAGATTGAGACAGAGACAGAGACAGACAGAGACAGAGACAGAGACAGAGACAGAGACAGAGACAGAGACAGAGACAGAGACAGAGACAGAGACAGAGACAGAGACAGAGACAGAGACGGCGTGAGAGACAGAGATAGAGACAGAGGCAGAGACAGAGACAGAGACAGAGAGGTCGAGAGAGACAGAGATAGAGACGGAGACAGATGCAGGGACAGGGGCAGAGACAGAGACAGAGACAGAGACTGCGACAGAGACAGAGACAGTGAGAGAGACAGAGATAGACAGAGACAGAGACAGAGACAGAGACAGAGACAGAGACAGAGACAGAGACAGAGACAGAGACAGAGACAGAGACAGAGACAGAGACAGAGACAGAGACAGAGACAGAGACAGAGACAGAGACAGAGACAGAGACAGAGACAGAGACAGAGACAGAGACAGAGACAGAGACAGAGACAGAGACAGAGACAGAGACAGAGACAGAGACAGAGACAGAGACAGAGACGGAGACGGAGACAGAGACAGAGACAGAGACAGAGACAGAGACAGAGACAGAGACAGAGACAGAGACAGAGACAGAGACAGAGACAGAGACAGAGACAGAGACAGAGACAGAGACAGAGACAGAGACAGCGACAGAGACAGAGACATAGACAGAGACAGAGCCAGAGGTGGAAGCAGAGACAGAGACAGCGAGAGAGATAGAGATAGAGGCAGAGACAGAGACAGAGACAGAGATAGAGGCAGCGGCAGAGGCAGAGACTGCGACAGAGACAGTGACGGCGAGAGAGACAGAGATAGAGACAGCGACAGAGACAGAGACAGGGACGGAGACAGAGACAGAGACCGAGATAGAGACAGAGACAGAGACAGAGGCAGAGGCAGAGGCAGAGGCAGAGGCAGAGACTGCGACAGAGACAGTGACGGCGAGAGAGACAGAAACAGAGACAGAAGCAGAGACAGACATAGAGACAGAGACAGAGGCAGGGACAGGGGCAGAGACAGAGACAGAGGCAGAGACTGCGACAGAGACAGAGACACGGAGAGAGACAGAGATAGAGACAGAGACAGAGACAGAGACAGAGACAGAGACAGCGAGAGAGACAGAGACAGAGACAGAGACAGAGACAGAGACAGAGAAGGAGACAGAGACAGACATAGAGACAGAGACAAAGGGCAGGGACAGAGGCAGAGACAGAGACAGATACAGAGACAGAGACTGAGACAGAGACAGAGACAGAGACAGAGACAGAGACAGAGACAGAGACAGAGACAGAGACAGAGACAGAGACTCCGACAGAGTCAGAGACAGCGAGAGAGACAGAGATAGAGACAGAGACAGAGACAGAGACAGAGACAGGGACAGAGACAGAGACAGAGACAGAGACAGAAACAGAGACAGAAACAGAGACAGACATAGAGACAGAGACAGTGGCAGGGACAGAGGCAGAGACAGAGACAGAGACAGAGGCAGAGACAGAGACAGCGACAGCGACAGAGTCAGGGACAGAGAGAGAGACAGAGATAGAGACAGATACAGAGACAGAGACAGAGACAGAGACAGAGACAGATACAGAGACAGAGACAGAGACAGAGACAGAGACAGAGACAGAGACAGAGACAGAGACAGAGACAGATACAGAGACAGAGACAGATACAGAGACAGAGACAGAGACGGAGACAGAGACAGAGACAGAGACAGAGACAGCGACAGAGACAGAGACAGGGACAGAGAGAGAGACAGAGACAGAGACTGAGACAGAGGCAGAGACGGAGATAGCGAGAGAGACAGAGATAGAGACAGAGACAGAGATTGAGACAGAGACAGAGACAGACAGAGACAGAGACAGAGACAGAGACAGAGACAGAGACAGAGACAGAGACAGAGACAGAGACAGAGACAGAGACGGCGTGAGAGACAGAGATAGAGACAGAGGCAGAGACAGAGACAGAGACAGAGAGGTCGAGAGAGACAGAGATAGAGACGGAGACAGAGACAGAGGCAGAGGCAGAGGCAGAGACTGCGACAGAGACAGTGACGGCGAGAGAGACAGAGATAGAGACAGAGACAGAGATAGAGACAGAGACAGAGACAGAGGCAGAGGCAGAGGCAGAGGCAGAGACTGCGGCAGAGACAGTGACGGCGAGAGAGACAGAAACAGAGACAGAAACAGAGACAGACATAGAGACAGAGACAGAGGCAGGGACAGGGGCAGAGACAGAGACAGAGACAGAGACTGCGACAGAGACAGAGACAGCGAGAGAGGCAGAGATAGAGACAGAGACAGAGACAGAGACAGAGACAGGGACAGAGGCAGAGACAGAGACAGAGACAGAGACAGCGACAGAGACAGAGACATAGACAGAGACAGAGCCAGAGGTGGAAGCAGAGACAGAGACAGCGAGAGAGATAGAGATAGAGGCAGAGACAGAGACAGAGACAGAGATAGAGGCAGCGGCAGAGGCAGAGACTGCGACAGAGACAGTGACGGCGAGAGAGACAGAGATAGAGACAGCGACAGAGACAGAGACAGGGACGGAGACAGAGACAGAGACCGAGATAGAGACAGAGACAGAGACAGAGGCAGAGGCAGAGGCAGAGGCAGAGGCAGAGACTGCGACAGAGACAGTGACGGCGAGAGAGACAGAAACAGAGACAGAAGCAGAGACAGACATAGAGACAGAGACAGAGGCAGGGACAGGGGCAGAGACAGAGACAGAGGCAGAGACTGCGACAGAGACAGAGACACGGAGAGAGACAGAGATAGAGACAGAGACAGAGACAGAGACAGAGACAGAGACAGCGAGAGAGACAGAGACAGAGACAGAGACAGAGACAGAGACAGAGAAGGAGACAGAGACAGACATAGAGACAGAGACAAAGGGCAGGGACAGAGGCAGAGACAGAGACAGATACAGAGACAGAGACTGAGACAGAGACAGAGACAGAGACAGAGACAGAGACAGAGACAGAGACAGAGACAGAGACAGAGACAGAGACTCCGACAGAGTCAGAGACAGCGAGAGAGACAGAGATAGAGACAGAGACAGAGACAGAGACAGAGACAGGGACAGAGACAGAG
>NC_134985.1:1472500-1497500 GCF_050947335.1 Megachile rotundata | reverse complement strand
AGAGACAGAGACAGAGACAGAGACTGCGACAGAGACAGAGACAGCGAGAGAGACAGAGATAGAGACAGAGACAGAGACAGAGACAGAGACAGAGACAGAGACAGAGACAGAGACAGAGACAGAGACAGAGACAGAGACAGAGACAGAGACAGAGACAGAGACAGAGACAGAGACAGAGACAGAGACAGAGACAGCGACAGAGACAGAGACAGAGACAGAGACAGAGACAGAGACAGAGACAGAGACAGAGACAGAGACAGAGACAGAGACAGAGACAGAGACAGAGACAGAGACAGAGACAGAGACAGAGACAGAGACAGAGACAGAGACAGAGACAGAGACAGAGACAGAGACAGAGACAGAGACAGAGACACCGACAGAGACAGAGACATAGACAGAGACAGAGCCAGAGGTGGAAGCAGAGACAGAGACAGCGAGAGAGATGGAGATAGAGGCAGAGACAGAGACAGAGACAGAGATAGAGGCAGCGGCAGAGGCAGAGACTGCGACAGAGACAGTGACGGCGAGAGAGACAGAGATAGAGACAGCAACAGAGACAGAGACAGGGACGGAGACAGAGACAGAGACCGAGATAGAGACAGAGACAGAGACAGAGGCAGAGGCAGAGGCAGAGGCAGAGACTGCGACAGAGACAGTGACGGCGACAGAGACAGAAACAGAGACAGAAGCAGAGACAGACATAGAGACAGAGACAGAGGCAGGGACAGGGGCAGAGACGGAGACAGAGACAGAGACTGCGACAGAGACAGAGACAGCGAGAGAGACAGAGATAGAGACAGAGACAGAGACAGAGACAGAGACAGAGACAGAGACAGAGACAGAGACAGAGACAGAAACAGAGACAGAGACAGAGACAGAGACAGAGACAGAGACAGAGACAGAGACAGAGACAGAGACAGAGACAGAGACAGAGACAGAGACAGAGACAGAGACAGAGACAGAGACAGAGACAGAGACAGAGACAGAGACAGAGACAGAGACAGAGACAGAGACAGAGACAGAGACAGAGACAGAGACAGAGACAGAGACAGAGACAGAGACAGAGACAGAGACAGAGACAGAGATAGAGGCAGCGGCAGAGGCAGAGACTGCGACAGAGACAGTGACGGCGAGAGAGACAGAGATAGAGACAGCGACAGAGACAGAGACAGGGACGGAGGCAGAGACAGAGACCGAGATAGAGACAGAGACAGAGACAGAGGCAGAGGCAGAGGCAGAGGCAGAGACTGCGACAGAGACAGTGACGGCGAGAGAGACAGAAACAGAGACAGAAGCAGAGACAGACATAGAGACAGAGACAGAGGCAGGGACAGGGGCAGAGACAGAGACAGAGACAGAGACTGCGACAGAGACAGAGACAGCGAGAGAGACAGAGATAGAGACAGAGACAGAGACAGAGATAGAGACAGAGACAGAGACAGAGACAGAGACAGAGACAGAGACAGAGACAGAGACAGAGACAGAGACAGAGACAGAGACAGAGACAGAGACAGAGACAGAGACAGAGACAGAGACAGAGACAGATACAGAGACAGAGACAGAGACAGAGACAGAGACAGAGACAGAGACAGAGACAGAGACAGAGACAGAGACAGAGACAGAGACAGAGACAGAGACAGAGACAGAGACAGAGACAGAGACAGAGACAGAGACAGAGACAGAGACAGAGACAGAGACAGAGACAGAGACAGAGACAGAGACAGAGACAGAGACAGCGACAGAGACAGAGACATAGACAGAGACAGAGCCAGAGGTGGAAGCAGAGACAGAGACAGCGAGAGAGATGGAGATAGAGGCAGAGACAGAGACAGAGACAGAGATAGAGGCAGCGGCAGAGGCAGAGACTGCGACAGAGACAGTGACGGCGAGAGAGACAGAGATAGAGACAGCAACAGAGACAGAGACAGGGACGGAGACAGAGACAGAGACCGAGATAGAGACAGAGACAGAGACACAGGCAGAGGCAGAGGCAGAGGCAGAGACTGCGACAGAGACAGTGACGGCGAGAGAGACAGAAACAGAGACAGAAGCAGAGACAGACATAGAGACAGAGACAGAGGCAGGGACAGGGGCAGAGACGGAGACAGAGACAGAGACTGCGACAGAGACAGAGACAGCGAGAGAGACAGAGATAGAGACAGAGACAGAGACAGAGACAGAGACAGAGACAGAGAGAGAGACAGAGACAGAGACAGAGACAGAGACAGAGACAGAGAAAGAGACAGAGACAGACATAGAGACTGAGACAAAGGGCAGGGACAGAGGCAGAGACAGAGACAGATACAGAGACAGAGACTGAGACAGAGACAGAGACAGAGACAGAGACAGAGACAGAGACAGAGACAGAGACAGAGACCCCGACAGAGACAGAGACAGCGAGAGAGACAGAGATAGAGACAGAGACAGAGACAGAGACAGAGACAGGGACAGAGACAGAGACAGAGACAGAGACAGAAACAGAGACAGAAACAGAGACAGACATAGAGACAGAGACAGTGGCAGGGACAGAGGCAGAGACAGAGACAGAGATAGAGACAGAGACAGAGACAGAGACAGCGACAGCGACAGAGTCAGGGACAGAGAGAGAGACAGAGATAGAGACAGAGACAGAGATAGAGACAGAGACAGAGACAGAGACAGAGACAGAGACAGAGACAGAGACAGAGACAGAGACAGAGACAGAGACAGAGACAGAGACAGAGAGAGAGACAGAGACAGAGACAGAGACAGAGACAGAGACAGAGACAGAGACAGAGACAGATACAGAGACAGAGACAGAGACAGAGACAGAGACGGAGACAGAGACAGAGACAGAGACAGAGACAGCGACAGCGACAGAGACAGGGACAGAGAGAGAGACAGAGACAGAGACTGAGACAGAGACAGAGACAGAGATAGCGAGAGAGACAGAGATAGAGACATCGACAGAGATTGAGACAGAGGCAGAGACAGACAGAGACAGAGACAGAGCCAGAGACAGAGACAGAGACAGAGACAGAGACAGAGACAGAGACAGAGACAGAGACAGAGACAGAGACAGAGACAGAGACAGAGACAGAGACAGAGACAGAGACGGTGTGAGAGACAGAGATAGAGACAGAGACAGAGACAGAGACAGAGACAGAGAGGTCGAGAGAGACAGAGATAGAGACGGAGACAGAGACAGAGACAGAGGCAGAGGCAGAGACTGCGACAGAGACAGTGACGGCGAGAGAGACAGAGATAGAGACAGAGACAGAGATAGAGACAGAGACAGAGACAGAGGCAGAGGCAGAGGCAGAGGCAGAGACTGCGGCAGAGACAGTGACGGCGAGAGAGACAGAAACAGAGACAGAAACAGAGACAGACATAGAGACAGAGACAGAGGCAGAGACAGGGGCAGAGACAGAGACAGAGACAGAGACTGCGACAGAGACAGAGACAGCGAGAGACAGAGACATAGACAGAGACAGAGCCAGAGGTGGAAGCAGAGACAGAGACAGCGAGAGAGATAGAGATAGAGGCAGAGACAGAGACAGAGACAGAGATAGAGGCAGCGGCAGAGGCAGAGACTGCGACAGAGACAGTGACGGCGAGAGAGACAGAGATAGAGACAGCGACAGAGACAGAGACAGGGACGGAGGCAGAGACAGAGACCGAGATAGAGACAGAGACAGAGACAGAGGCAGAGGCAGAGGCAGAGGCAGAGACTGCGACAGAGACAGTGACGGCGAGAGAGACAGAAACAGAGACAGAAGCAGAGACAGACATAGAGACAGAGACAGAGGCAGGGACAGGGGCAGAGACAGAGACAGAGACAGAGACTGCGACAGAGACAGAGACAGCGAGAGAGACAGAGATAGAGACAGAGACAGAGACAGAGACAGAGACAGAGACAGAGACAGAGACAGAGACAGAGACAGAGACAGAGACAGAGACAGAGACAGAGACAGAGACAGAGACAGAGACAGAGACAGAGACAGAGAAAGAGACAGAGACAGACATAGAGACAGAGACAAAGGGCAGGGACAGAGGCAGAGACAGAGACAGATACAGAGACAGAGACTGAGACAGAGACAGAGACAGAGACAGAGACAGAGACAGAGACAGAGACAGAGACAGAGACAGAGACAGAGACAGAGACAGAGACAGAGACAGAGACTCCGACAGAGACAGAGACAGCGAGAGAGACAGAGATAGAGACAGAGACAGAGACAGAGACAGAGACAGGGACAGAGACAGAGACAGAGACAGAGACAGAAACAGAGACAGAAACAGAGACAGACATAGAGACAGAGACAGAGACAGTGGCAGGGACAGAGGCAGAGACAGAGACAGAGACAGAGACAGAGACAGAGACAGCGACAGCGACAGAGTCAGGGACAGAGAGAGAGACAGAGATAGAGACAGAGACAGAGACAGAGACAGAGACAGAGACAGAGACAGAGACAGATACAGAGACAGAGACAGAGACAGAGACAGAGACAGAGACAGAGACAGAGACAGAGACAGATACAGAGACAGAGACAGATACAGAGACAGAGACAGAGACGGAAACAGAGACAGAGACAGAGACAGCGACAGCGACAGAGACAGGGACAGAGAGAGAGACAGGGACAGAGACTGAGACAGAGACAGAGACAGAGATAGCGAGAGAGACAGAGATAGAGACAGAGACAGAGATTGAGACAGAGACAGAGACAGACAGAGACAGAGACAGAGACAGAGACAGAGACAGAGACAGAGACAGAGACAGAGACAGAGACAGAGACAGAGACAGAGACAGAGACAGAGACAGAGACAGAGACAGAGACAGAGACAGAGACAGAGACAGAGACGGCGTGAGAGACAGAGATAGAGATAGAGACAGAGACAGAGACAGAGACAGAGAGGTCGAGAGAGACAGAGATAGAGACGGAGACAGAGACAGAGACAGAGGCAGAGGCAGAGACTGCGACAGAGACAGTGACGGCGAGAGAGACAGAGATAGAGACAGAGACAGAGATAGAGACAGCGACAGAGACAGAGACAGGGACGGAGACAGAGACAGAAACCGAGATAGAGACAGAGACAGAGACAGAGGTAGACGCAGAGGCAAAGGCAGAGGCAGAGACTGCGACAGAGACAGTGACGGCGAGAGAGACAGAAACAGAGACAGAAACAGAGGCAGACATAGAGACAGAGACAGCGGCAGGGACAGAGGCAGAGACAGAGACAGAGACAGAGACTGCGACAGAGACAGAGACCGCGAGAGAGACAGATATAGAGACAGCGACAGAGACAGAGACAGAGACAGCGAGAGAGACAGAGATAGAGACAGAGACAGGGACAGAGACAGAGACAGAGACAGAGACAGAGACAGAGACAGAGACAGAGACAGAGACAGAGACAGAGACGGCGTGAGAGACAGAGATAGAGATAGAGACAGAGACAGAGACAGAGACAGAGAGGTCGAGAGAGACAGAGATAGAGACGGAGACAGAGACAGAGACAGAGGCAGAGGCAGAGACTGCGACAGAGACAGTGACGGCGAGAGAGACAGAGATAGAGACAGAGACAGAGAGAGAGACAGAGACAGAGACAGAGGCAGTGGCAGAGGCAGAGGCAGAGACTGCGGCAGAGACAGTGACGGCGAGAGAGACAGAAACAGAGACAGAAACAGAGACAGACATAGAGACAGAGACAGAGGCAGGGACAGGGGCAGAGACAGAGACAGAGACAGAGACTGCGACAGAGACAGAGACAGCGAGAGAGACAGGGACAGAGACTGAGACAGAGACAGAGACAGAGATAGCGAGAGAGACAGAGATAGAGACAGAGACAGAGGCAGAGACAGAGGCAGGGACAGAGGCAGACACAGAGACAGAGACAGAGACATGGACAGGGACAGAGGCAGAGGTAAAAGCAGAGACAGAGACAGCGAGAGAGATAGAGATAGAGGCAGAGACAGAGACAGAGTCAGAGATAGAGGCAGCGGCAGAGGCAGGGACTGCGACAGAGACAGTGACGGCGAGAGAGACAGAGATAGAGACAGCGACAGAGACAGAGACAGGGACGGAGACAGAGACAGAAACCGAGATAGAGACAGAGACAGAGACAGAGGCAGAGACAGAGACAGAGACAGAGACGGAGGCAGAGACAAGGACAGAGTCAGAGACAGAGACAGAGGCAGAGGCAGAGAGGTCGAGAGAGACAGAGATAGAGACGGAGACAGAGACAGAGACAGAGACGGCGAGAGAGACAGAGACAGAGACAGAGACAGATACAGAGACAGAGACAGAGGCAGAGGCAGCGGCAGAGACTGCGACAGAGACAGTGACGGCGAGAGAGACAGAGATAGAGACAGAGACAGAGACAGAGACAGAGAAGGAGACAGAGACAGAGACAGCGACAGAGACAGAGACAGCGACAGCGACAGAGACAGGGCCAGAGAGAGAGACAGAGACAGAGACTGAGACAGAGACAGAGACAGAGATAGCGAGAGAGACAGAGATAGAGACAGAGACAGAGATTGAGACAGAGACAGAGACAGACAGAGACAGAGACAGAGACAGAGACAGAGACAGAGACAGAGACAGAGACAGAGACAGAGACAGAGACAGAGACAGAGACAGAGACAGAGACAGAGGCAGAGACAGAGACAGAGACAGAGACAGAGACAGAGACAGAGACAGAGACAGAGACAGAGACAGAGACAGAGACAGAGACAGAGACAGAGACAGTTACACAGACAGAGACAGAGACAGACACAGATACAGAGGCAGAGACAGAGACAAAAGCAGAGACAGAGACAGAGACAGAGACGGAGGCAGAGACAGAGACAGAGACAGAGACAGAGACAGAGACAGAGGCAGAGGCAGAGAGGTCGAGAGAGACAGAGATAGAGACGGAGACAGAGACAGAGACAGAGACAGAGACAGCGGCAGAGGCAGAGAGGTCGAGAGAGACAGAGATAGAGACGGAGACAGAGACAGAGACAGAGACGGCGAGAGAGACAGAGACAGAGACAGAGACAGATACAGAGACAGAGACAGAGACAGAGGCAGGGACAGAGGCAGAGGCAGAGACAGAGACAGAGACAGAGACAGCGACAGAGACAGAGACCGCGAGAGAGACAGCGATAGAGACAGAGACAGAGACAGAGACAGCGAGAGAGACAGAGATAGAGACAGAGACAGAGACAGAGACAGAGACAGAGACAGAGACTGCGACAGAGACAGAGACCGCGAGAGAGACAGAGATAGAGACAGAGACAGAGACAGAGACTGAGACAGCGACAGAGACAGAGACAGAGACAGAGACAGAGACAGAGACAGAGACAGAGACAGAGACAAAGACAGAGGCAGAGAGAGAGACGGCGAGAGAGACAGAGATAGAGACAGAGACAGAGACAGAGACAGAGATAGAGACAGAGACAGAGACAGACACAGATACAGAGACAGAGACAGAGACAGAAGCAGAGACAGAGACAGAGACAGAGACGGAGGCAGAGACAGAGACAGAGACAGAGACAGAGACAGAACCAGAGACAGAGACAGAGACAGAGACATGGACAGGGACAGAGGCAGAGGTAAAAGCAGAGACAGAGACAGCGAGAGAGATAGAGATAGAGGCAGAGACAGAGACAGAGTCAGAGATAGAGGCAGCGGCAGAGGCAGGGACTGCGACAGAGACAGTGACGGCGAGAGAGACAGAGATAGAGACAGCGACAGAGACAGAGACAGGGACGGAGACAGAGACAGAAACCGAGATAGAGACAGAGACAGAGACAGAGGTAGACGCAGAGGCAAAGGCAGAGGCAGAGACTGCGACAGAGACAGTGACGGCGAGAGAGACAGAAACAGAGACAGAAACAGAGGCAGACATAGAGACAGAGACAGCGGCAGGGACAGAGGCAGAGACAGAGACAGAGACAGAGACTGCGACAGAGACAGAGACCGCGAGAGAGACAGATATAGAGACAGCGACAGAGACAGAGACAGAGACAGCGAGAGAGACAGAGATAGAGACAGAGACAGGGACAGAGACAGAGACAGAGACAGAGACTGCGACAGAGACAGAGACCATGAGAGAGACAGAGATAGAGACAGAGACAGAGACAGAGACTGAGACAGCGAGAGAGACAGAGACAGAGACAGAGGCAGAGACAGAGACAGAGACAGAGACGGAGGCAGAGACAAGGACAGAGTCAGAGACAGAGACAGAGGCAGAGGCAGAGAGGTCGAGAGAGACAGAGATAGAGACGGAGACAGAGACAGAGACAGAGACGGCGAGAGAGACAGAGACAGAGACAGAGACAGATACAGAGACAGAGACAGAGGCAGAGGCAGCGGCAGAGACTGCGACAGAGACAGTGACGGCGAGAGAGACAGAGATAGAGACAGAGACAGAGACAGAGACAGAGAAGGAGACAGAGACAGAGACAGCGACAGAGACAGAGACAGCGACAGCGACAGAGACAGGGCCAGAGAGAGAGACAGAGACAGAGACTGAGACAGAGACAGAGACAGAGATAGCGAGAGAGACAGAGATAGAGACAGAGACAGAGATTGAGACAGAGACAGAGACAGACAGAGACAGAGACAGAGACAGAGACAGAGACAGAGACAGAGACAGAGACAGAGACAGAGACAGAGACAGAGACAGAGACAGAGACAGAGACAGAGACAGAGACAGAGACAGAGACAGAGACAGAGACAGAGACAGAGACAGAGACAGAGACAGAGACAGAGACAGAGACAGAGACAGAGACAGAGACAGAGACAGAGACAGAGACAGTTACACAGACAGAGACAGAGACAGACACAGATACAGAGGCAGAGACAGAGACAGAAGCAGAGACAGAGACAGAGACAGAGACGGAGGCAGAGACAGAGACAGAGACAGAGACAGAGACAGAGACAGAGGCAGAGGCAGAGAGGTCGAGAGAGACAGAGATAGAGACGGAGACAGAGACAGAGACAGAGACAGAGACAGCGGCAGAGGCAGAGAGGTCGAGAGAGACAGAGATAGAGACGGAGACAGAGACAGAGACAGAGACGGCGAGAGAGACAGAGACAGAGACAGAGACAGATACAGAGACAGAGACAGAGACAGAGGCAGGGACAGAGGCAGAGGCAGAGACAGAGACAGAGACAGAGACAGCGACAGAGACAGAGACCGCGAGAGAGACAGCGATAGAGACAGAGACAGAGACAGAGACAGCGAGAGAGACAGAGATAGAGACAGAGACAGAGACAGAGACAGAGACAGAGACAGAGACTGCGACAGAGACAGAGACCGCGAGAGAGACAGAGATAGAGGCAGAGACAGAGACAGAGACTGAGACAGCGAGAGAGACAGAGACAGAGACAGAGACAGAGACAGAGACAGAGACAGAGACAAAGACAGAGGCAGAGAGAGAGACGGCGAGAGAGACAGAGATAGAGACAGAGACAGAGACAGAGATAGAGACAGAGACAGAGACAGACACAGATACAGAGACAGAGACAGAGACAGAAGCAGAGACAGAGACAGAGACAGAGACGGAGGCAGAGACAGAGACAGAGACAGAGACAGAGACAGAGACAGAGACAGAGACAGAGACAGAGACAGAGACTCAGACAGCGAGAGAGACAGAGACAGAGACAGAGACAGAGACAGAGACAGAGACAAAGACAGAGGCAGAGAGAGAGACGGCGAGAGAGACAGAGATAGAGACAGAGACAGAGACAGAGACAGAGATAGAGACAGAGACAGAGACAGACACAGATACAGAGACAGAGACAGAGACAGAAGCAGAGACAGAGACAGAGACAGAGACGGAGGCAGAGACAGAGACAGAGACAGAGACAGAGACAGAGACAGAGACAGAGACAGAGACAGAGACAGATACAGATACAGAGACAGAGACAGATACAGAGACAGAGACAGATACAGAGACAGATACAGAGACAGAGACAGATACAGAGACAGAGACAGAGACAGAGACAGAGACAGAGGCAGAGGCAGAGGCAGAGACTGCGACAGAGACAGTGACGGCGAGAGAGACAGAGATAGAGACAGAGACAGAGACAGAGACAGAGACAGAGACAGAGACGGAGACAGAGACAGAGACAGAGACAGAGACAGAGACAGAGACAGGGACAGAGAGAGAGACAGAGACAGAGACTGAGACAGAGACAGAGACAGAGATAGCGAGAGAGACAGAGATAGAGACAGAGACAGAGTTTGATACAGAGACAGAGACAGACAGAGTCAGAGACAGAGATAGAGGCAGCGGCAGAGGCAGAGACTGCGACAGAGACAGTGACGGCGAGAGAGACAGAGATAGAGACAGCGACAGAGACAGAGACAGGGACGGAGACAGAGACAGAGACCGAGATAGAGACAGAGACAGAGACAGAGGCAGAGGCAGAGGCAGAGGCAGAGGCAGAGGCAGAGGCAGAGACTGCGACAGAGACAGTGACGGCGAGAGAGACAGAAACAGAGACAGAAGCAGAGACAGACATAGAGACAGAGACAGATGCAGGGACAGGGGCAGAGACAGAGACAGAGACAGAGACTGCGACAGAGACAGAGACAGCGAGAGAGACAGAGACAGCGAGAGAGACAGAGATAGAGACAGAGACAGAGACAGAGACAGAGACAGGGACAGAGACAGAGACAGAGACAGAAACAGAGACAGAAACAGAGACAGACATAGAGACAGAGACAGTGGCAGGGACAGAGGCAGAGACAGAGACAGAGACAGAGACAGAGACAGAGACAGCGACAGCGACAGGGTCAGGGACAGAGAGAGAGACAGAGATAGAGACAGAGACAGAGACAGAGACAGAGACAGAGACAGAGACAGAGACAGCGACAGCGACAGAGACAGGGACAGAGAGAGAGACAGAGACAGAGACTGAGACAGAGACAGAGACAGAGATAGCGAGAGAGACAGAGATAGAGACAGAGACAGAGATTGAGACAGAGACAGAGACAGACAGAGACAGAGACAGAGACAGAGACAGAGACAGAGACAGAGACAGAGACAGAGACAGAGACAGAGACAGAGACAGAGACAGAGACAGAGACAGAGACAGAGACAGAGACAGAGACAGAGACAGAGACAGAGACAGAGACAGAGACAGCGACAGAGACAGAGACATAGACAGAGACAGAGCCAGAGGTGGAAGCAGAGACAGAGACAGCGAGAGAGATAGAGATAGAGGCAGAGACAGAGACAGAGACAGAGATAGAGGCAGCGGCAGAGGCAGAGACTGCGACAGAGACAGTGACGGCGAGAGAGACAGAGATAGAGACAGCGACAGAGACAGAGACAGGGACGGAGACAGAGACAGAGACCGAGATAGAGACAGAGACAGAGACAGAGGCAGAGGCAGAGGCAGAGGCAGAGACTGCGACAGAGACAGTGACGGCGAGAGAGACAGAAACAGAGACAGAAGCAGAGACAGACATAGAGACAGAGACAGAGGCAGGGACAGGGGCAGAGACGGAGACAGAGACAGAGACTGCGACAGAGACAGAGACAGCGAGAGAGACAGAGATAGAGACAGAGACAGAGACAGAGACAGAGACAGAGACAGAGACAGAGAGAGAGACAGAGACAGAGACAGAGACAGAGACAGAGACAGAGAAAGAGACAGAGACAGACATAGAGACTGAGACAAAGGGCAGGGACAGAGGCAGAGACAGAGACAGATACAGAGACAGAGACTGAGACAGAGACAGAGACAGAGACAGAGACAGAGACAGAGACAGAGACAGAGACTCCGACAGAGACAGAGACAGCGAGAGAGACAGAGATAGAGACAGAGACAGAGACAGAGACAGAGACAGGGACAGAGACAGAGACAGAGACAGAAACAGAGACAGAAACAGAGACAGAAACAGAGACAGACATAGAGACAGAGACAGTGGCAGGGACAGAGGCAGAGGCAGAGACAGAGACAGAGACAGAGACAGAGACAGAGACAGAGACAGCGACAGAGTCAGGGACAGAGAGAGAGACAGAGATAGAGACAGAGACAGAGACAGTGACAGAGACAGAGACAGAGACAGAGACAGAGACAGAGACAGAGACATAGACAGAGACAGAGACAGAGACAGAGACAGAGACAGAGACAGAGACAGAGACAGAGACAGAGACAGAGACAGAGACAGATACAGAGACAGAGACAGAGACAGAGACAGAGACGGAGACAGAGACAGAGACAGAGACAGAGACAGCGACAGCGACAGAGACAGGGACAGAGAGAGAGACAGAGACAGAGACTGAGACAGAGACAGAGACAGAGATAGCGAGAGAGACAGAGATAGAGACATCGACAGAGATTGAGACAGAGACAGAGACAGACAGAGACAGAGACAGAGACAGAGACAGAGACAGAGACAGAGACAGAGACAGAGACAGAGACAGAGACAGAGACAGAGACAGAGACAGAGACAGAGACAGAGACAGAGACAGAGACAGAGACGGTGTGAGAGACAGAGATAGAGACAGAGACAGAGACAGAGACAGAGACAGAGAGGTCGAGAGAGACAGAGATAGAGACGGAGACAGAGACAGAGACAGAGGCAGAGGCAGAGACTGCGACAGAGACAGTGACGGCGAGAGAGACAGAGATAGAGACAGAGACAGAGACAGAGGCCGAGGCAGAGGCAGAGGCAGAGACTGCGGCAGAGACAGTGACGGCGAGAGAGACAGAAACAGAGACAGAAACAGAGACAGACATAGAGACAGAGACAGATGCAGGGACAGGGGCAGAGACAGAGACAGAGACAGAGACTGCGACAGAGACAGAGACAGCGAGAGAGACAGAGACAGCGAGAGGGACAGAGATAGAGACAGAGACAGAGACAGAGACAGAGACACGGACAGAGACAGAGACAGAGACAGAAACAGAGACAGAAACAGAGACAGACATAGAGACAGAGACAGTGGCAGGGACAGAGGCAGAGACAGAGACAGAGACAGAGACAGAGACAGAGACAGCGACAGCGACAGAGTCAGGGACAGAGAGAGAGACAGAGATAGAGACAGAGACAGAGACAGAGACAGAGACAGAGACAGAGACAGAGACAGCGAGAGAGACAGAGATAGAGACAGAGATAGAGACAGAGACAGAGACAGAGACAGAGACAGAGACAGAGACAGAGACAGATACAGAGACAGAGACAGAGACAGAGACAGAGACAGAGACAGAGACAGAGACAGAGACAGAGACAGAGACAGAGACAGATACAGAGACAGAGACAGATACAGAGACAGAGACAGAGACGGAGGCAGAGACAGAGACAGAGACAGAGACAGCGACAGCGACAGAGACAGGGACAGAGAGAGAGACAGAGACAGAGACAGAGACAGAGACAGAGACAGAGACAGATACAGAGACAGAGACAGAGACAGAGACAGAGACAGAGACAGAGACAGAGACAGAGACAGAGACAGAGACAGAGACAGAGACAGAGACAGAGACAGAGACAGAGACAGAGACAGAGACAGAGACAGAGACAGAGACAGAGACAGAGACAGAGACAGAGACAGAGACAGAGACAGAGACAGAGACAGAGACAGAGACAGAGACAGAGACAGAGACAGCGACAGAGACAGAGACATAGACAGAGACAGAGCCAGAGGTGGAAGCAGAGACAGAGACAGAGACAGAGACAGAGGCAGAGGCAGAGACTGCGACAGAGACAGTGACGTCGAGAGAGACAGAGATAGAGACAGAGACAGAGATAGAGACAGAGACAGAGACAGAGGCAGAGGCAGAGGCAGAGGCAGAGACTGCGGCAGAGACAGTGACGGCGAGAGAGACAGAAACAGAGACAGAAACAGAGACAGACATAGAGACAGAGACAGAGGCAGGGACAGGGGCAGAGACAGAGACAGAGACAGAGACTGCGACAGAGACAGAGACAGCGAGAGAGACAGAGATAGAGACAGAGACAGAGACAGAGACAGAGACAGAGACAGAGACAGAGACAGAGACAGAGGCAGAGACAGAGACAGAGACAGAGACAGAGACAGAGACAGAGACAGAGACAGAGACAGACATAGAGACAGAGACAAAGGGCAGGGACAGAGGCAGAGACAGAGACAGATACAGAGACAGAGACTGAGACAGAGACAGAGACAGAGACAGAGACAGAGACAGAGACAGAGACAGAGACAGAGACAGAGACAGAGACAGAGACAGAGACAGAGACAGAGACAGAGACTCCGACAGAGACAGAGACAGCGAGAGAGACAGAGATAGAGACAGAGACAGAGACAGAGACAGAGACAGGGACAGAGACAGAGACAGAGACAGAGACAGAAACAGAGACAGAAACAGAGACAGACATAGAGACAGAGACAGAGACAGTGGCAGGGACAGAGGCAGAGACAGAGACAGAGACAGAGACAGAGACAGAGACAGCGACAGCGACAGAGTCAGGGACAGAGAGAGAGACAGAGATAGAGACAGAGACAGAGACAGAGACAGAGACAGAGACAGAGACAGAGACAGAGACAGAGACAGATACAGAGACAGAGACAGAGACAGAGACAGAGACAGAGACAGAGACAGAGACAGAGACAGAGACAGATACAGAGACAGAGACAGATACAGAGACAGAGACAGAGACGGAAACAGAGACAGAGACAGAGACAGCGACAGCGACAGAGACAGGGACAGAGAGAGAGACAGGGACAGAGACTGAGACAGAGACAGAGACAGAGATAGCGAGAGAGACAGAGATAGAGACAGAGACAGAGATTGAGACAGAGACAGAGACAGACAGAGACAGAGACAGAGGCAGAGACAGAGCCAGAGACAGAGACAGAGACAGAGACAGAGACAGAGACAGAGACAGAGACAGAGACAGAGACAGAGACGGCGTGAGAGACAGAGATAGAGATAGAGACAGAGACAGAGACAGAGACAGAGAGGTCGAGAGAGACAGAGATAGAGACGGAGACAGAGACAGAGACAGAGGCAGAGGCAGAGACTGCGACAGAGACAGTGACGGCGAGAGAGACAGAGATAGAGACAGAGACAGAGACAGAGACAGAGAAGGAGACAGAGACAGAGAAGGAGACAGAGACAGAGACAGCGACAGAGACAGAGACAGCGACAGCGACAGAGACAGGGCCAGAGAGAGAGACAGAGACAGAGACTGAGACAGAGACAGAGACAGAGATAGCGAGAGAGACAGAGATAGAGACAGAGACAGAGATTGAGACAGAGACAGAGACAGACAGAGAAGAGACAGAGACAGAGACAGAGACAGAGACAGAGACAGAGACAGAGACAGAAACAGAGACAGAGACAGAGACAGAGACAGAGACAGAGACAGAGACAGAGACAGAGACAGAGACAGAGACAGAGACAGAGACAGAGACAGAGACAGAGACAGAGACAGAGACAGAGACAGAGACAGAGACAGTTACACAGACAGAGACAGAGACAGACACAGATACAGAGGCAGAGACAGAGACAGAAGCAGAGACAGAGACAGAGACAGAGACGGAGGCAGAGACAGAGACAGAGACAGAGACAGAGACAGAGGCAGAGGCAGAGAGGTCGAGAGAGACAGAGATAGAGACGGAGACAGAGACAGAGACAGAGACAGAGACAGACATAGAGACAGAGACAAAGGGCAGGGACAGAGGCAGAGACAGAGACAGATACAGAGACAGAGACTGAGACAGAGACAGAGACAGAGACAGAGACAGAGACAGAGACAGAGACAGAGACAGAGACAGAGACAGAGACAGAGACAGAGACTCCGACAGAGACAGAGACAGCGAGAGAGACAGAGATAGAGACAGAGACAGAGACAGAGACAGAGACAGGGACAGAGACAGAGACAGAGACAGAGACAGAAACAGAGACAGAAACAGAGACAGACATAGAGACAGAGACAGAGACAGTGGCAGGGACAGAGGCAGAGACAGAGACAGAGACAGAGACAGAGACAGAGACAGCGACAGCGACAGAGTAAGGGACAGAGAGAGAGACAGAGATAGAGACAGAGACAGAGACAGAGACAGAGACAGAGACAGAGACAGAGACAGATACAGAGACAGAGACAGAGACAGAGACAGAGACAGAGACAGAGACAGAGACAGAGACAGAGACAGAGACAGATACAGAGACAGAGACAGATACAGAGACAGAGACAGAGACGGAAACAGAGACAGAGACAGAGACAGCGACAGCGACAGAGACAGGGACAGAGAGAGAGACAGGGACAGAGACTGAGACAGAGACAGAGACAGAGATAGCGAGAGAGACAGAGATAGAGACAGAGACATAGATTGAGACAGAGACAGAGACAGACAGAGACAGAGACAGAGGCAGAGACAGAGCCAGAGACAGAGACAGAGACAGAGACAGAGACAGAGACAGAGACAGAGACAGAGACAGAGACAGAGACACAGACAGAGACGGCGTGAGAGACAGAGATAGAGATAGAGACAGAGACAGAGACAGAGACAGAGAGGTCGAGAGAGACAGAGATAGAGACGGAGACAGAGACAGAGACAGAGGCAGAGGCAGAGACTGCGACAGAGACAGTGACGGCGAGAGAGACAGAGATAGAGACAGAGACAGAGATAGAGACAGAGACAGAGACAGAGGCAGAGGCAGAGGCAGAGGCAGAGACTGCGGCAGAGACAGTGACGGCGAGAGAGACAGAAACAGAGACAGAAACAGAGACAGACATAGAGACAGAGACAGAGGCAGGGACAGGGGCAGAGACAGAGACAGAGACAGAGACTGCGACAGAGACAGAGACAGCGAGAGAGACAGGGACAGAGGCTGAGACAGAGACAGAGACAGAGATAGCGAGAGAGACAGAGATAGAGACAGAGACAGAGGCAGAGACAGAGGCAGGGACAGAGGCAGACACAGAGACAGAGACAGAGACATGGACAGGGACAGAGGCAGAGGTAAAAGCAGAGACAGAGACAGCGAGAGAGATAGAGATAGAGGCAGAGACAGAGACAGAGACAGAGACGGAGGCAGAGACAAGGACAGAGTCAGAGACAGAGACAGAGGCAGAGGCAGAGAGGTCGAGAGAGACAGAGATAGAGACGGAGACAGAGACAGAGACAGAGACGGCGAGAGAGACAGAGACAGAGACAGAGACAGATACAGAGACAGAGACAGAGGCAGAGGCAGCGGCAGAGACTGCGACAGAGACAGTGACGGCGAGAGAGACAGAGATAGAGACAGAGACAGAGACAGAGACAGAGAAGGAGACAGAGACAGAGAAGGAGACAGAGACAGAGACAGCGACAGAGACAGAGACAGCGACAGCGACAGAGACAGGGCCAGAGAGAGAGACAGAGACAGAGACTGAGACAGAGACAGAGACAGAGATAGCGAGAGAGACAGAGATAGAGACAGAGACAGAGATTGAGACAGAGACAGAGACAGACAGAGACAGAGACAGAGACAGAGACAGAGACAGAGACAGAGACAGAGACAGAGACAGAGACAGAGACAGAGACAGAAACAGAGACAGAGACAGAGACAGAGACAGAGACAGAGACAGAGACAGAGACAGAGACAGAGACAGAGACAGAGACAGAGACAGAGACAGAGACAGAGACAGAGACAGAGACAGAGACAGAGACAGAGACAGTTACACAGACAGAGACAGAGACAGACACAGATACAGAGGCAGAGACAGAGACAGAAGCAGAGACAGAGACAGAGACAGAGACGGAGGCAGAGACAGAGACAGAGACAGAGACAGAGACAGAGGCAGAGGCAGAGAGGTCGAGAGAGACAGAGATAGAGACGGAGACAGAGACAGAGACAGAGACAGAGACAGCGGCAGAGGCAGAGAGGTCGAGAGAGACAGAGATAGAGACGGACACAGAGACAGAGACAGAGACGGCGAGAGAGACAGAGACAGAGACAGAGACAGATACAGAGACAGAGACAGAGACAGAGGCAGGGACAGAGGCAGAGACAGAGACAGAGACAGAGACAGAGACAGCGACAGAGACAGAGACCGCGAGAGAGACAGCGATAGAGACAGAGACAGAGACAGAGACAGCGAGAGAGACAGAGATAGAGACAGAGACAGAGACAGAGACAGAGACAGAGACAGAGACTGCGACAGAAGCAGAGACAGAGACAGAGACAGAGACGGAGGCAGAGACAGAGACAGAGACAGAGACAGAGACAGAGACAGAGACAGAGACAGAGACAGAGACAGATACAGATACAGAGACAGAGACAGATACAGAGACAGAGACAGATACAGAGACAGATACAGAGACAGAGACAGATACAGAGACAGAGACAGAGGCAGAGACAGAGACAGAGACAGAGGCAGAGGCAGAGGCAGAGACTGCGACAGAGACAGTGACGGCGAGAGAGACAGAGATAGAGACAGAGACAGAGACAGAGACAGAGACAGAGACAGAGACGGAGACAGAGACAGAGACAGAGACAGAGACAGAGACAGCGACAGCGACAGAGACAGGGACAGAGAGAGAGACAGAGACAGAGACTGAGACAGAGACAGAGACAGAGATAGCGAGAGAGACAGAGATAGAGACAGAGACAGAGTTTGATACAGAGACAGAGACAGACAGAGACAGAGACAGAGATAGAGGCAGCGGCAGAGGCAGAGACTGCGACAGAGACAGTGACGGCGAGAGAGACAGAAACAGAGACAGAAGCAGAGACAGACATAGAGACAGAGACAGATGCAGGGACAGGGGCAGAGACAGAGACAGAGACAGAGACTGCGACAGAGACAGAGACAGCGAGAGAGACAGAGACAGCGAGAGAGACAGAGATAGAGACAGAGACAGAGACAGAGACAGAGACAGGGACAGAGACAGAGACAGAGACAGAAACAGAGACAGAAACAGAGACAGACATAGAGACAGAGACAGTGGCAAGGACAGAGGCAGAGACAGAGACAGAGACAGAGACAGAGACAGAGACAGCGACAGCGACAGAGTCAGGGACAGAGAGAGAGACAGAGATAGAGACAGAGACAGAGACAGAGACAGAGACAGAGACAGAGACAGCGACAGCGACAGAGACAGGGACAGAGAGAGAGACAGAGACAGAGACTGAGACAGAGACAGAGACAGAGATAGCGAGAGAGACAGAGATAGAGACAGAGACAGAGATTGAGACAGAGACAGAGACAGACAGAGACAGAGACAGAGACAGAGACAGAGACAGAGACAGAGACAGAGACAGAGACAGAGACAGAGACAGAGACAGAGACAGAGACAGAGACAGAGACAGAGACAGAGACAGAGACAGAGACAGAGACAGAGACAGAGACAGAGACAGAGACAGAGACAGAGACAGAGACAGAGACAGAGACAGAGACAGAGACAGAGACAGAGACAGCGACAGAGACAGAGACATAGACAGAGACAGAGCCAGAGGTGGAAGCAGAGACAGAGACAGAGACAGAGACAGAGGCAGAGGCAGAGACTGCGACAGAGACAGTGACGTCGAGAGAGACAGAGATAGAGACAGAGACAGAGATAGAGACAGAGACAGAGACAGAGGCAGAGGCAGAGGCAGAGGCAGAGACTGCGGCAGAGACAGTGACGGCGAGAGAGACAGAAACAGAGACAGAAACAGAGACAGACATAGAGACAGAGACAGAGGCAGGGACAGGGGCAGAGACAGAGACAGAGACAGAGACTGCGACAGAGACAGAGACAGCGAGAGAGACAGAGATAGAGACAGAGACAGAGACAGAGACAGAGACAGAGACAGAGACAGAGACAGAGGCAGAGACAGAGACAGAGACAGAGACAGAGACAGAGACAGAGACAGAGACAGAGACAGACATAGAGACAGAGACAAAGGGCAGGGACAGAGGCAGAGACAGAGACAGATACAGAGACAGAGACTGAGACAGAGACAGAGACAGAGACAGAGACAGAGACAGAGACAGAGACAGAGACAGAGACAGAGACAGAGACAGAGACAGAGACAGAGACAGAGACAGAGACAGAGACAGAGACAGAGACAGAGACTCCGACAGAGACAGAGACAGCGAGAGAGACAGAGATAGAGACAGAGACAGAGACAGAGACAGAGACAGAGACAGAGACAGAGACAGAAACAGAGACAGAAACAGAGACAGACATAGAGACAGAGACAGAGACAGTGGCAGGGACAGAGGCAGAGACAGAGACAGAGACAGAGACAGAGACAGAGACAGCGACAGCGACAGAGTCAGGGACAGAGAGAGAGACAGAGATAGAGACAGAGACAGAGACAGAGACAGAGACAGAGACAGAGACAGAGACAGATACAGAGACAGAGACAGAGACAGAGACAGAGACAGAGACAGAGACAGAGACAGAGACAGAGACAGATACAGAGACAGAGACAGATACAGAGACAGAGACAGAGACGGAAACAGAGACAGAGACAGAGACAGCGACAGCGACAGAGACAGGGACAGAGAGAGAGACAGGGACAGAGACTGAGACAGAGACAGAGACAGAGATAGCGAGAGAGACAGAGATAGAGACAGAGACAGAGATTGAGACAGAGACAGAGACAGACAGAGACAGAGACAGAGGCAGAGACAGAGCCAGAGACAGAGACAGAGACAGAGACAGAGACAGAGACAGAGACAGAGACAGAGACAGAGACAGAGACAGAGACGGCGTGAGAGACAGAGATAGAGATAGAGACAGAGACAGAGACAGAGACAGAGAGGTCGAGAGAGACAGAGATAGAGACGGAGACAGAGACAGAGACGGAGACAGAGACAGAGACAGAGGCAGAGGCAGAGACTGCGACAGAGACAGTGACGGCGAGAGAGACAGAGATAGAGACAGAGACAGAGACAGAGACAGAGAAGGAGACAGAGACAGAGAAGGAGACAGAGACAGAGACAGCGACAGAGACAGAGACAGCGACAGCGACAGAGACAGGGCCAGAGAGAGAGACAGAGACAGAGACTGAGACAGAGACAGAGACAGAGATAGCGAGAGAGACAGAGATAGAGACAGAGACAGAGATTGAGACAGAGACAGAGACAGACAGAGACAGAGACAGAGACAGAGACAGAGACAGAGACAGAGACAGAGACAGAGACAGAGACAGAAACAGAGACAGAGACAGAGACAGAGACAGAGACAGAGACAGAGACAGAGACAGAGACAGAGACAGAGACAGAGACAGAGACAGAGACAGAGACAGAGACAGAGACAGAGACAGAGACAGAGACAGAGACAGAGACAGTTACACAGACAGAGACAGAGACAGACACAGATACAGAGGCAGAGACAGAGACAGAAGCAGAGACAGAGACAGAGACAGAGACGGAGGCAGAGACAGAGACAGAGACAGAGACAGAGACAGAGGCAGAGGCAGAGAGGTCGAGAGAGACAGAGATAGAGACGGAGACAGAGACAGAGACAGAGACAGAGACAGAGACAGAGACAGACATAGAGACAGAGACAAAGGGCAGGGACAGAGGCAGAGACAGAGACAGATACAGAGACAGAGACTGAGACAGAGACAGAGACAGAGACAGAGACAGAGACAGAGACAGAGACAGAGACAGAGACAGAGACAGAGACAGAGACTCCGACAGAGACAGAGACAGCGAGAGAGACAGAGATAGAGACAGAGACAGAGACAGAGACAGAGACAGGGACAGAGACAGAGACAGAGACAGAGACAGAAACAGAGACAGAAACAGAGACAGACATAGAGACAGAGACAGAGACAGTGGCAGGGACAGAGGCAGAGACAGAGACAGCGACAGAGACAGAGACAGAGACAGCGACAGCGACAGAGTCAGGGACAGAGAGAGAGACAGAGATAGAGACAGAGACAGAGACAGAGACAGAGACAGAGACAGAGACAGAGACAGATACAGAGACAGAGACAGAGACAGAGACAGAGACAGAGACAGAGACAGAGACAGAGACAGAGACAGATACAGAGACAGAGACAGATACAGAGACAGAGACAGAGACGGAAACAGAGACAGAGACAGAGACGGCGACAGCGACAGAGACAGGGACAGAGAGAGAGACAGGGACAGAGACTGAGACAGAGACAGAGACAGAGATAGCGAGAGAGACAGAGATAGAGACAGAGACAGAGATTGAGACAGAGACAGAGACAGACAGAGACAGAGACAGAGGCAGAGACAGAGCCAGAGACAGAGACAGAGACAGAGACAGAGACAGAGACAGAGACAGAGACAGAGACAGAGACACAGACAGAGACGGCGTGAGAGACAGAGATAGAGATAGAGACAGAGACAGAGACAGAGACAGAGAGGTCGAGAGAGACAGAGATAGAGACGGAGACAGAGACAGAGACAGAGGCAGAGGCAGAGACTGCGACAGAGACAGTGACGGCGAGAGAGACAGAGATAGAGACAGAGACAGAGATAGAGACAGAGACAGAGACAGAGGCAGAGGCAGAGGCAGAGGCAGAGACTGCGGCAGAGACAGTGACGGCGAGAGAGACAGAAACAGAGACAGACATAGAGACAGAGACAGAGGCAGGGACAGGGGCAGAGACAGAGACAGAGACAGAGACTGCGACAGAGACAGAGACAGCGAGAGAGACAGGGACAGAGGCTGAGACAGAGACAGAGACAGAGATAGCGAGAGAGACAGAGATAGAGACAGAGACAGAGGCAGAGACAGAGGCAGGGACAGAGGCAGACACAGAGACAGAGACAGAGACATGGACAGGGACAGAGGCAGAGGTAAAAGCAGAGACAGAGACAGCGAGAGAGATAGAGATAGAGGCAGAGACAGAGACAGAGACAGAGACGGAGGCAGAGACAAGGACAGAGTCAGAGACAGAGACAGAGGCAGAGGCAGAGAGGTCGAGAGAGACAGAGATAGAGACGGAGACAGAGACAGAGACAGAGACGGCGAGAGAGACAGAGACAGAGACAGAGACAGATACAGAGACAGAGACAGAGGCAGAGGCAGCGGCAGAGACTGCGACAGAGACAGTGACGGCGAGAGAGACAGAGATAGAGACAGAGACAGAGACAGAGACAGAGAAGGAGACAGAGACAGAGAAGGAGACAGAGACAGAGACAGCGACAGAGACAGAGACAGCGACAGCGACAGAGACAGGGCCAGAGAGAGAGACAGAGACAGAGACTGAGACAGAGACAGAGACAGAGATAGCGAGAGAGACAGAGATAGAGACAGAGACAGAGATTGAGACAGAGACAGAGACAGACAGAGACAGAGACAGAGACAGAGACAGAGACAGAGACAGAGACAGAGACAGAGACAGAGACAGAGACAGAAACAGAGACAGAGACAGAGACAGAGACAGAGACAGAGACAGAGACAGAGACAGAGACAGAGACAGAGACAGAGACAGAGACAGAGACAGAGACAGAGACAGAGACAGTTACACAGACAGAGACAGAGACAGACACAGATACAGAGGCAGAGACAGAGACAGAAGCAGAGACAGAGACAGAGACAGAGACGGAGGCAGAGACAGAGACAGAGACAGAGACAGAGACAGAGGCAGAGGCAGAGAGGTCGAGAGAGACAGAGATAGAGACGGAGACAGAGACAGAGACAGAGACAGAGACAGCGGCAGAGGCAGAGAGGTCGAGAGAGACAGAGATAGAGACGGAGACAGAGACAGAGACAGAGACGGCGAGAGAGACAGAGACAGAGACAGAGACAGATACAGAGACAGAGACAGAGACAGAGGCAGGGACAGAGGCAGAGACAGAGACAGAGACAGAGACAGAGACAGCGACAGAGACAGAGACCGCGAGAGAGACAGCGATAGAGACAGAGACAGAGACAGAGACAGCGAGAGAGACAGAGATAGAGACAGAGACAGAGACAGAGACAGAGACAGAGACAGAGACTGCGACAGAAGCAGAGACAGAGACAGAGACAGAGACGGAGGCAGAGACAGAGACAGAGACAGAGACAGAGACAGAGACAGAGACAGAGACAGAGACAGAGACAGAGACAGATACAGATACAGAGACAGAGACAGATACAGAGACAGAGACAGATACAGAGACAGATACAGAGACAGAGACAGATACAGAGACAGAGACAGAGGCAGAGACAGAGACAGAGACAGAGGCAGAGGCAGAGGCAGAGACTGCGACAGAGACAGTGACGGCGAGAGAGACAGAAACAGAGACAGAAGCAGAGACAGACATAGAGACAGAGACAGATGCAGGGACAGGGGCAGAGACAGAGACAGAGACAGAGACTGCGACAGAGACAGAGACAGCGAGAGAGACAGAGACAGCGAGAGAGACAGAGATAGAGACAGAGACAGAGACAGAGACAGAGACAGGGACAGAGACAGAGACAGAGACAGAAACAGAGACAGAAACAGAGACAGACATAGAGACAGAGACAGTGGCAAGGACAGAGGCAGAGACAGAGACAGAGACAGAGACAGAGACAGAGACAGCGACAGCGACAGAGTCAGGGACAGAGAGAGAGACAGAGATAGAGACAGAGACAGAGACAGAGACAGAGACAGAGACAGAGACAGAGACAGCGACAGCGACAGAGACAGGGACAGAGAGAGAGACAGAGACAGAGACTGAGACAGAGACAGAGACAGAGATAGCGAGAGAGACAGAGATAGAGACAGAGACAGAGATTGAGACAGAGACAGAGACAGACAGAGACAGAGACAGAGACAGAGACAGAGACAGAGACAGAGACAGAGACAGAGACAGAGACAGAGACAGAGACAGAGACAGAGACAGAGACAGAGACAGAGACAGAGACAGAGACAGAGACAGAGACAGAGACAGAGACAGAGACAGAGACAGAGACAGAGACAGAGACAGCGACAGAGACAGAGACATAGACAGAGACAGAGCCAGAGGTGGAAGCAGAGACAGAGACAGCGAGAGAGATAGAGATAGAGGCAGAGACAGAGACAGAGACAGAGATAGAGGCAGCGGCAGAGGCAGAGACTGCGACAGAGACAGTGACGGCGAGAGAGACAGAGATAGAGACAGCGACAGAGAC
>NC_134985.1:1380000-1467500 GCF_050947335.1 Megachile rotundata | reverse complement strand
GAGACAGAGGCAGAGGCAGAGGCAGAGGCAGAGACTGCGACAGAGACAGTGACGGCGAGAGAGACAGAAACAGAGACAGAAGCAGAGACAGACATAGAGACAGAGACAGAGGCAGGGACAGGGGCAGAGACAGAGACAGAGGCAGAGACTGCGACAGAGACAGAGACACGGAGAGAGACAGAGATAGAGACAGAGACAGAGACAGAGACAGAGACAGAGACAGCGAGAGAGACAGAGACAGAGACAGAGACAGAGACAGAGACAGAGACAGAGAAAGAGACAGAGACAGACATAGAGACAGAGACAAAGGGCAGGGACAGAGGCAGAGACAGAGACAGATACAGAGACAGAGACTGAGACAGAGACAGAGACAGAGACAGAGACAGAGACAGAGACAGAGCCAGAGACAGAGACAGAGACAGAGACTCCGACAGAGACAGAGACAGCGAGAGAGACAGAGATAGAGACAGAGACAGAGACAGAGACAGAGACAGGGACAGAGACAGAGACAGAGACAGAGACAGAAACAGAGACAGAAACAGAGACAGACATAGAGACAGAGACAGTGGCAGGGACAGAGGCAGAGACAGAGACAGAGACAGAGACAGAGACAGAGACAGCGACAGCGACAGAGTCAGGGACAGAGAGAGAGACAGAGATAGAGACAGATACAGAGACAGAGACAGAGACAGAGACAGAGACAGATACAGAGACAGAGACAGAGACAGAGACAGAGACAGAGACAGAGACAGAGACAGAGACAGAGACAGAGACAGATACAGAGACAGAGACAGATACAGAGACAGAGACAGAGACGGAGACAGAGACAGAGACAGAGACAGAGACAGCGACAGAGACAGAGACAGGGACAGAGAGAGAGACAGAGACAGAGACTGAGACAGAGACAGAGACAGAGATAGCGAGAGAGACAGAGATAGAGACAGATACAGAGATTGAGACAGAGACAGAGACAGACAGAGACAGAGACAGAGACAGAGACAGAGACAGAGACAGAGACAGAGACAGAGACAGAGACAGAGACAGAGACAGAGACAGAGACGGCGTGAGAGACAGAGATAGAGACAGAGGCAGAGACAGAGAGGTCGAGAGAGACAGAGATAGAGACGGAGACAGAGACAGAGACAGAGGCAGAGGCAGAGACTGCGACAGAGACAGTGACGGCGAGAGAGACAGAGATAGAGACAGAGACAGAGACAGAGATAGAGACAGAGACAGAGACAGAGGCAGAGGCAGAGGCAGAGGCAGAGACTGCGGCAGAGACAGTGACGGCGAGAGAGACAGAAACAGAGACAGAAACAGAGACAGACATAGAGACAGAGACAGAGGCAGGGACAGGGGCAGAGACAGAGACAGAGACAGAGACTGCGACAGAGACAGAGACAGCGAGAGAGACAGAGATAGAGACAGAGACAGAGACAGAGACAGAGACAGAGACAGAGACAGAGACAGAGACAGAGACAGAGACAGAGACAGAGACAGAGACAGCGACAGAGACAGAGACATAGACAGAGACAGAGCCAGAGGTGGAAGCAGAGACAGAGACAGCGAGAGAGATAGAGATAGAGGCAGAGACAGAGACAGAGACAGAGATAGAGGCAGCGGCAGAGGCAGAGACTGCGACAGAGACATTGACGGCGAGAGAGACAGAGATAGAGACAGCGACAGAGACAGAGACAGGGACGGAGACAGAGACAGAGACCGAGATAGAGACAGAGACAGAGACAGAGGCAGAGGCAGAGGCAGAGGCAGAGACTGCGACAGAGACAGTGACGGCGAGAGAGACAGAAACAGAGACAGAAGCAGAGACAGACATAGAGACAGAGACAGAGGCAGGGACAGGGGCAGCGACGGAGACAGAGACAGAGACTGCGACAGAGACAGAGACAGCGAGAGAGACAGAGATAGAGACAGAGACAGAGACAGAGACAGAGACAGAGACAGAGAGAGAGACAGAGACAGAGACAGAGACAGAGACAGAGACAGAGAAAGAGACAGAGACAGACATAGAGACTGAGACAAAGGGCAGGGACAGAGGCAGAGACAGAGACAGATACAGAGACAGAGACTGAGACAGAGACAGAGACAGAGACAGAGACAGAGACAGAGACAGAGACAGAGACAGAGACCCCGACAGAGACAGAGACAGCGAGAGAGACAGAGATAGAGACAGAGACAGAGACAGAGACAGAGACAGGGACAGAGACAGAGACAGAGACAGAGACAGAAACAGAGACAGAAACAGAGACAGACATAGAGACAGAGACAGTGGCAGGGACAGAGGCAGTGACAGAGACAGAGATAGAGACAGAGACAGAGACAGAGACAGCGACAGCGACAGAGTCAGGGACAGAGAGAGAGACAGAGATAGAGACAGAGACAGAGACAGAGACAGAGACAGAGACAGAGACAGAGACAGAGACAGAGACAGAGACAGAGACAGAGACAGAGACAGAGACAGAGACAGAGACAGAGACAGAGACAGAGACAGAGACAGAGACAGAGACAGAGACAGATACAGAGACAGAGACAGAGACAGAGACAGAGACGGAGACAGAGACAGAAAAAGAGACAGAGACAGCGACAGCGACAGAGACAGGGACAGAGAGAGAGACAGAGACAGAGACTGAGACAGAGACAGAGACAGAGATAGCGAGAGAGACAGAGATAGAGACATCGACAGATATTGAGACAGAGACAGAGACAGACAGAGACAGAGACAGAGACAGAGACAGAGACAGAGACAGAGACAGAGACAGAGACAGAGACAGAGACAGAGACAGAGACAGAGACAGAGACAGAGACAGAGACGGTGTGAGAGACAGAGATAGAGACAGAGACAGAGACAGAGACAGAGACAGAGAGGTCGAGAGAGACAGAGATAGAGACGGAGACAGAGACAGAGACAGAGGCAGAGGCAGAGACTGCGACAGAGACAGTGACGGCGAGAGAGACAGAGATAGAGACAGAGACAGAGACAGAGGCAGAGGCAGAGGCAGAGGCAGAGACTGCGGCAGAGACAGTGACGGCGAGAGAGACAGAAACAGAGACAGAAACAGAGACAGACATAGAGACAGAGACAGATGCAGGGACAGGGGCAGAGACAGAGACAGAGACAGAGACTGCGACAGAGACAGAGACAGCGAGAGAGACAGAGACAGCGAGAGGGACAGAGATAGAGACAGAGACAGAGACAGAGACAGAGACACGGACAGAGACAGAGACAGAGAAAGAAACAGAGACAGAAACAGAGACAGACATAGAGACAGAGACAGTGGGAGGGACAGAGGCAGAGACAGAGACAGAGACAGAGACAGAGACAGAGACAGAGACAGCGACAGCGACAGAGTCAGGGACAGGGAGAGAGACAGAGATAGAGACAGAGACAGAGACAGAGACAGAGACAGAGACAGAGACAGAGACAGATACAGAGACAGAGACAGAGACAGAGACAGAGACAGAGACAGAGACAGAGACAGAGACAGAGACAGAGACAGAGACAGAGACAGAGACAGATACAGAGACAGAGACAGATACAGAGACAGAGACAGAGACGGAGACAGAGACAGAGACAGAGACAGAGACAGAGACAGAGATAGAGGCAGCGGCAGAGGCAGAGACTGCGACAGAGACAGTGACGGCGAGAGAGACAGAGATAGAGACAGCGACAGAGACAGAGACAGGGACGGAGGCAGAGACAGAGACCGAGATAGAGACAGAGACAGAGACAGAGGCAGAGGCAGAGGCAGAGGCAGAGACTGCGACAGAGACAGTGACGGCGAGAGAGACAGAAACAGAGGCAGAAGCAGAGACAGACATAGAGACAGAGACAGAGGCAGGGACAGGGGCAGAGACAGAGACAGAGACAGAGACTGCGACAGAGACAGAGACAGCGAGAGAGACAGAGATAGAGACAGAGACAGAGACAGAGACAGAGACAGAGACAGAGACAGAGACGGAGACAGAGACAGAGACAGAGACAGAGACAGAGAGGTCGAGAGAGACAGAGATAGAGACGGAGACAGAGACAGAGACAGAGGCAGAGGCAGAGACTGCGACAGAGACAGTGACGGCGAGAGAGACAGAGATAGAGACAGAGACAGAGACAGAGGCAGAGGCAGAGGCAGAGGCAGAGACTGCGGCAGAGACAGTGACGGCGAGAGAGACAGAAACAGAGACAGAAACAGAGACAGACATAGAGACAGAGACAGATGCAGGGACAGGGGCAGAGACAGAGACAGAGACAGAGACTGCGACAGAGACAGAGACAGCGAGAGAGACAGAGACAGCGAGAGGGACAGAGATAGAGACAGAGACAGAGACAGAGACAGAGACACGGACAGAGACAGAGACAGAGACAGAAACAGAGACAGAAACAGAGACAGACATAGAGACAGAGACAGTGGCAGGGACAGAGGCAGAGACAGAGACAGAGACAGAGACAGAGACAGAGACAGAGACAGCGACAGCGACAGAGTCAGGGACAGAGAGAGAGACAGAGATAGAGACAGAGACAGAGACAGAGACAGAGACAGAGACAGAGACAGAGACAGATACAGAGACAGAGACAGAGACAGAGACAGAGACAGAGACAGAGACAGAGACAGAGACAGAGACAGAGACAGATACAGAGACAGAGACAGATACAGAGACAGAGACAGAGACGGAGACAGAGACAGAGACAGAGACAGAGACAGAGACAGAGACAGAGACAGAGATAGAGGCAGCGGCAGAGGCAGAGACTGCGACAGAGACAGTGACGGCGAGAGAGACAGAGATAGAGACAGCGACAGAGACAGAGACAGGGACGGAGGCAGAGACAGAGACCGAGATAGAGACAGAGACAGAGACAGAGGCAGAGGCAGAGGCAGAGGCAGAGACTGCGACAGAGACAGTGACGGCGAGAGAGACAGAAACAGAGACAGAAGCAGAGACAGACATAGAGACAGAGACAGAGGCAGGGACAGGGGCAGAGACAGAGACAGAGACAGAGACTGCGACAGAGACAGAGACAGCGAGAGAGACAGAGATAGAGACAGAGACAGAGACAGAGACAGAGACAGAGACAGAGACAGAGACAGAGACAGAGACAGAGACAGAGACAGAGACAGAGACAGAGACAGGGACAGAGACAGAGACAGAGACAGAGACAGAGACAGAGACAGAGACAGAGACAGAGACAGAGACAGAGACAGAGACAGAGACAGAGACAGAGACAGAGACAGAGACAGAGACAGAGACAGAGACAGAGACAGAGACAGAGACAGAGACAGAGACAGAGACAGAGACAGAGACAGAGACAGAGACAGAGACAGAGACAGAGACAGAGACAGAGACAGAGACAGAGACAGAGACAGAGACAGAGACAGAGACAGAGACAGAGACAGAGACAGAGACAGAGACAGAGACAGAGACAGCGACAGAGACAGAGACATAGACAGAGACAGAGCCAGAGGTGGAAGCAGAGACAGAGACAGCGAGAGAGATAGAGATAGAGGCAGAGACAGAGACAGAGACAGAGATAGAGGCAGCGGCAGAGGCAGAGACTGCGACAGAGACAGTGACGGCGAGAGAGACAGAGATAGAGACAGCGACAGAGACAGAGACAGGGACGGAGCCAGAGACAGAGACCGAGATAGAGACAGAGACAGAGACAGAGACAGAGGCAGAGGCCGAGGCAGAGGCAGAGACTGCGACAGAGACAGTGACGGCGAGAGAGACAGAAACAGAGACAGAAGCAGAGACAGACATAGAGACAGAGACAGAGGCAGGGACAGGGGCAGAGACGGAGACAGAGACAGAGACTGCGACAGAGACAGAGACAGCGAGAGAGACAGAGATAGAGACAGAGACAGAGACAGAGACAGAGACAGAGACAGAGAGAGAGACAGAGACAGAGACAGAGACAGAGACAGAGACAGAGAAAGAGACAGAGACAGACATAGAGACTGAGACAAAGGGCAGGGACAGAGGCAGAGACAGAGACAGATACAGAGACAGAGACTGAGACAGAGACAGAGACAGAGACAGAGACAGAGACAGAGACAGAGACAGA
Source organism: Megachile rotundata (assembly GCF_050947335.1). Classification (NCBI taxonomy): domain Eukaryota; kingdom Metazoa; phylum Arthropoda; class Insecta; order Hymenoptera; family Megachilidae; genus Megachile; species Megachile rotundata. Next base: position 1,461,427 of record NC_134985.1, on the reverse strand, counting down.
GACAGAGACAGAGACCCCGACAGAGACAGAGACAGCGAGAGAGACAGAGATAGAGACAGAGACAGAGACAGAGACAGAGACAGGGACAGAGACAGAGACAGAGACAGAGACAGAGACAGAGACAGAGACAGAGACAGATACAGAGACAGAGACAGAGACAGAGACAGAGACGGAGACAGAGACAGAGACAGAGACAGAGACAGCGACAGCGACAGAGACAGGGACAGAGAGAGAGACAGAGACAGAGACTGAGACAGAGACAGAGACAGAGATAGCGAGAGAGACAGAGATAGAGACATCGACAGAGATTGAGACAGAGACAGAGACAGACAGAGACAGAGACAGAGACAGAGACAGAGACAGAGACAGAGACAGAGACAGAGACAGAGACAGAGACAGAGACAGAGACAGAGACAGAGACAGAGACAGAGACAGAGACAGAGACAGAGACAGAGACTGAGACAGAGACAGAGACGGTGTGAGAGACAGAGATAGAGACAGAGACAGAGACAGAGGCAGAGGCAGAGGCAGAGGCAGAGACTGCGGCAGAGACAGTGACGGCGAGAGAGACAGAAACAGAGACAGAAACAGAGACAGACATAGAGACAGAGACAGATGCAGGGACAGGGGCAGAGACAGAGACAGAGACAGAGACTGCGACAGAGACAGAGACAGCGAGAGAGACAGAGACAGCGAGAGGGACAGAGATAGAGACAGAGACAGCGACAGAGACAGAGACACGGACAGAGACAGAGACAGAGACAGAAACAGAGACAGAAACAGAGACAGACATAGAGACAGAGACAGTGGCAGGGACAGAGGCAGAGACAGAGACAGAGACAGAGACAGAGACAGAGACAGAGACAGCGACAGCGACAGAGTCAGGGACAGAGAGAGAGACAGAGATAGAGACAGAGACAGAGACAGAGACAGAGACAGAGACAGAGACAGAGACAGATACAGAGACAGAGACAGAGACAGAGACAGAGACAGAGACAGAGACAGAGACAGAGACAGAGACAGATACAGAGACAGAGACAGATACAGAGACAGAGACAGAGACGGAGACAGAGACAAGGACAGAGACAGAGACAGCGACAGCGACAGAGACAGGGACAGAGAGAGAGACAGAGACAGAGACTGAGACAGAGACAGAGACAGAGATAGCGAGAGAGACAGAGATAGAGACAGAGACAGAGATTGAGACAGAGACAGAGACAGACAGAGACAGAGACAGAGACAGAGACAGAGACAGAGACAGAGACAGAGACAGAGACAGAGACAGAGACAGAGACAGAGACAGAGACAGAGACAGAGACAGAGACAGAGACAGAGACAGAGACAGAGACAGAGACAGAGACGGCGTGAGAGACAGAGATAGAGACAGAGGCAGAGACAGAGACAGAGACAGTGAGGTCGAGAGAGACAGAGATAGAGACGGAGACAGAGACAGAGACAGAGGCAGAGGCAGAGACTGCGACAGAGACAGTGACGGCGAGAGAGACAGAGATAGAGACAGAGACAGAGATAGAGACAGAGACAGAGACAGAGGCAGAGGCAGAGGCAGAGGCAGAGACTGCGGCAGAGACAGTGACGGCGAGAGAGACAGAAACAGAGACAGAAACAGAGACAGACATAGAGACAGAGACAGAGGCAGGGACAGGGGCAGAGACAGAGACAGAGACAGAGACTGCGACAGAGACAGAGACAGCGAGAGAGACAGAGATAGAGACAGAGATAGAGACAGAGACAGAGACAGAGACAGAGACAGAGACAGAGACAGAGACAGAGACAGAGACAGATACAGAGACAGAGACAGAGACAGAGACAGAGTCAGAGACAGAGACAGAGACAGAGACAGAGACAGAGACAGAGACAGATACAGAGACAGAGACAGATACAGAGACAGAGACAGAGACGGAGGCAGAGACAGAGACAGAGACAGAGACAGCGACAGCGACAGAGACAGGGACAGAGAGAGAGACAGAGACAGAGACAGAGACAGAGACAGAGACAGAGACAGAGACAGATACAGAGACAGAGACAGAGACAGAGACAGAGACAGAGACAGAGACAGAGACAGAGACAGAGACAGAGACAGAGACGGAGACAGAGACAGAGACGGAGACAGAGACAGAGACAGAGACAGAGACAGAGACAGAGACAGAGACAGAGACAGCGACAGAGACAGAGACATAGACAGAGACAGAGCCAGAGGTGGAAGCAGAGACAGAGACAGCGAGAGAGATAGAGATAGAGGCAGAGACAGAGACAGAGACAGAGATAGAGGCAGCGGCAGAGGCAGAGACTGCGACAGAGAGAGTGACGGCGAGAGAGACAGAGATAGAGACAGCGACAGAGACAGAGACAGAGACAGGGACGGAGACAGAGACAGAGACCGAGATAGAGACAGAGGCAGAGACAGAGGCAGAGGCAGAGGCAGAGGCAGAGGCAGAGACTGCGACAGAGACAGTGACGGCGAGAGAGACAGAAACAGAGACAGAAGCAGAGACAGACATAGAGACAGAGACAGAGGCAGGGACAGGGGCAGAGACGGAGACAGAGACAGAGACTGCGACAGAGACAGAGACAGCGAGAGAGACAGAGATAGAGACAGAGACAGAGACAGAGACAGAGACAGAGACAGGGACAGAGACAGAGACAGAGCCAGAAACAGAGACAGAAACAGAGACAGACATAGAGACAGAGACAGTGGCAGGGACAGAGGCAGAGACAGAGACAGAGACAGAGACAGAGACAGAGACAGAGACAGAGACAGCGACAGCGACAGAGTCGGGGACAGAGAGAGAGACAGAGATAGAGACAGAGACAGGGACAGAGACAGAGACAGAGACAGAGACAGAGACAGAGACAGAGACAGAGACAGAGACAGAGACAGAGACAGAGACAGAGACAGAGACAGAGACAGAGACAGAGACAGATACAGAGACAGAGACAGAGACAGAGACAGAGACGGAGACAGAGACAGAGACAGAGACAGAGACAGCGACAGCGACAGAGACAGGGACAGAGAGAGAGACAGAGACAGAGACAGAGACTGAGACAGAGACAGAGACAGAGATAGCGAGAGAGACAGAGATAGAGACATCGACAGAGATTGAGACAGAGACAGAGACAGACAGAGACAGAGACGGAGACAGAGACAGAGACAGAGACAGAGACAGAGACAGAGACAGAGACAGAGACAGAGACAGAGACAGAGACAGAGACAGAGACAGAGACGGTGTGAGAGACAGAGATAGAGACAGAGACAGAGACAGAGACAGAGACAGAGAGGTCGAGAGAGACAGAGATAGAGACGGAGACAGAGACAGAGACAGAGGCAGAGGCAGAGACTGCGACAGAGACAGTGACGGCGATAGAGACAGAGATAGAGACAGAGACAGAGACAGAGGCAGAGGCAGAGGCAGAGGCAGAGACTGCGGCAGAGACAGTGACGGCGAGAGAGACAGAAACAGAGACAGAACCAGAGACAGACATAGAGACAGAGACAGATGCAGGGACAGGGGCAGAGACAGAGACAGAGACAGAGACTGCGACAGAGACAGAGACAGCGAGAGAGACAGAGACAGCGAGAGAGACAGAGATCGAGACAGAGACAGAGACAGAGACAGAGACAGGGACAGAGACAGAGACAGAGACAGAAACAGAGACAGAAACAGAGACAGACATAGAGACAGAGACAGTGGCAGGGACAGAGGCAGAGACAGAGACAGAGACAGAGACAGAGACAGAGACAGCGACAGCGACAGAGTCAGGGACAGAGAGAGAGACAGAGATAGAGACAGAGACAGAGACAGAGACAGAGACAGAGACAGAGACAGAGACAGAGACAGATACAGAGACAGAGACAGAGACAGAGACAGAGACAGAGACAGAGACAGAGACAGAGACAGAGACAGAGACAGATGCAGAGACAGAGACAGATACAGAGACAGAGACAGAGACGGAGACAGAGACAGAGACAGAGACAGAGACAGAGACAGCGACAGCGACAGAGACAGGGACAGAGAGAGAGACAGAGACAGAGACTGAGACAGAGACAGAGACAGAGATAGCGAGAGAGACAGAGATAGAGACAGAGACAGAGATTGAGACAGAGACAGAGACAGACAGAGACAGAGACAGAGACAGAGACAGAGACAGAGACAGAGACAGAGACAGAGACAGAGACAGAGACAGAGACAGAGACAGAGACAGAGACGGCGTGAGAGACAGAGATAGAGACAGAGGCAGAGACAGAGACAGAGACAGTGAGGTCGAGAGAGACAGAGATAGAGACGGAGACAGAGACAGAGACAGAGGCAGAGGCAGAGACTGCGACAGAGACAGTGACGTCGAGAGAGACAGAGATAGAGACAGAGACAGAGATAGAGACAGAGACAGAGACAGAGGCAGAGGCAGAGGCAGAGGCAGAGACTGCGGCAGAGACAGTGACGGCGAGAGAGACAGAAACAGAGACAGAAACAGAGACAGACATAGAGACAGAGACAGAGGCAGAGACAGGGGCAGAGACAGAGACAGAGACAGAGACTGCGACAGAGACAGAGACAGCGAGAGAGACAGAGATAGAGACAGAGACAGAGACAGAGACAGAGACAGAGACAGAGACAGAGACAGAGACAGAGACAGAGACAGAGACAGAGACAGAGACAGAGACAGAGACAGAGACAGAGACAGAGACAGAGACAGAGACAGAGACAGAGACAGAGACAGAGACAGAGACAGAGACAGAGACAGAGACAGAGACAGAGACAGAGACAGAGACAGAGACAGAGACAGAGACAGAGACAGAGACAGAGACAGAGACAGAGACAGAGACAGAGACAGAGACAGAGACAGAGACAGAGACAGAGACAGAGACAGAGACAGAGACAGAGACAGAGACAGAGACAGAGACAGAGACAGAGACAGAGACAGAGACAGAGACAGAGACAGAGACAGAGACAGAGACAGAGACAGAGACAGAGACAGAGACAGAGACAGAGACAGAGACAGAGACAGAGACAGAGACAGAGACAGCGACAGAGACAGAGACATAGACAGAGACAGAGCCAGAGGTGGAAGCAGAGACAGAGACAGCGAGAGAGATAGAGATAGAGGCAGAGACAGAGACAGAGACAGAGATAGAGGCAGCGGCAGAGGCAGAGACTGCGACAGAGACAGTGACGGCGAGAGAGACAGAGATAGAGACAGCGACAGAGACAGAGACAGGGACGGAGGCAGAGACAGAGACCGAGATAGAGACAGAGACAGAGACAGAGGCAGAGGCAGAGGCAGAGGCAGAGGCAGAGACTGCGACAGAGACAGTGACGGCGAGAGAGACAGAAACAGAGACAGAAGCAGAGACAGACATAGAGACAGAGACAGAGGCAGGGACAGGGGCAGAGACAGAGACAGAGACAGAGACTGCGACAGAGACAGAGACAGCGAGAGAGACAGAGATAGAGACAGAGACAGAGACAGAGACAGAGACAGAGACAGAGACAGAGACAGAGACAGAGACAGAGACAGAGACAGAGACAGAGACAGAGAAAGAGACAGAGACAGACATAGAGACAGAGACAAAGGGCAGGGACAGAGGCAGAGACAGAGACAGATACAGAGACAGAGACTGAGACAGAGACAGAGACAGAGACAGAGACAGAGACAGAGACAGAGACAGAGACAGAGACAGAGACTCCGACAGAGACAGAGACAGAGACTCCGACAGAGACAGAGACAGCGAGAGAGACAGAGCTAGAGACAGAGACAGAGACAGAGACAGAGACAGGGACAGAGACAGAGACAGAGACAGAGACAGAAACAGAGACAGAAACAGAGACAGACATAGAGACAGAGACAGAGACAGTGGCAGGGACAGAGGCAGAGACAGAGACAGAGACAGAGACAGAGACAGCGACAGCGACAGAGTCAGGGACAGAGAGAGAGACAGAGATAGAGACAGAGACAGAGACAGAGACAGAGACAGAGACAGAGACAGAGACAGATACAGAGACAGAGACAGAGACAGAGACAGAGACAGAGACAGAGACAGATACAGAGACAGAGACAGATACAGAGACAGAGACAGAGACGGAAACAGAGACAGAGACAGAGACAGCGACAGCGACAGAGACAGGGACAGAGAGAGAGACAGGGACAGAGACTGAGACAGAGACAGAGACAGAGATAGCGAGAGAGACAGAGATAGAGACAGAGACAGAGATTGAGACAGAGACAGAGACAGACAGAGACAGAGAGAGAGACAGGGACAGAGACTGAGACAGAGACAGAGACAGAGATAGCGAGAGAGACAGAGATAGAGACAGAGACAGAGATTGAGACAGAGACAGAGACAGACAGAGACAGAGACAGAGACAGAGACAGAGACAGAGACAGAGACAGAGACAGAGACAGAGACAGAGACAGAGACAGAGACAGAGACAGAGACAGAGACAGAGACAGAGACAGAGACAGAGACAGAGACAGAGACAGAGACAGAGACAGAGACAGAGACGGCGTGAGAGACAGAGATAGAGATAGAGACAGAGACAGAGACAGAGACAGAGAGGTCGAGAGAGACAGAGATAGAGACGGAGACAGAGACAGAGACAGAGGCAGAGGCAGAGACTGCGACAGAGACAGTGACGGCGAGAGAGACAGAGATAGAGACAGAGACAGAGATAGAGACAGAGACAGAGACAGAGGCAGTGGCAGAGGCAGAGGCAGAGACTGCGGCAGAGACAGTGACGGCGAGAGAGACAGAAACAGAGACAGAAACAGAGACAGACATAGAGACAGAGACAGAGGCAGGGACAGGGGCAGAGACAGAGACAGAGACAGAGACTGCGACAGAGACAGAGACAGCGAGAGAGACAGGGACAGAGACTGAGACAGAGACAGAGACAGAGATAGCGAGAGAGACAGAGATAGAGACAGAGACAGAGGCAGAGACAGAGGCAGGGACAGAGGCAGACACAGAGACAGAGACAGAGACATGGACAGGGACAGAGGCAGAGGTAAAAGCAGAGACAGAGACAGCGAGAGAGATAGAGATAGAGGCAGAGACAGAGACAGAGTCAGAGATAGAGGCAGCGGCAGAGGCAGGGACTGCGACAGAGACAGTGACGGCGAGAGAGACAGAGATAGAGACAGCGACAGAGACAGAGACAGGGACGGAGACAGAGACAGAAACCGAGATAGAGACAGAGACAGAGACAGAGGTAGACGCAGAGGCAAAGGCAGAGGCAGAGACTGCGACAGAGACAGTGACGGCGAGAGAGACAGAAACAGAGACAGAAACAGAGGCAGACATAGAGACAGAGACAGCGGCAGGGACAGAGGCAGAGACAGAGACAGAGACAGAGACTGCGACAGAGACAGAGACCGCGAGAGAGACAGATATAGAGACAGCGACAGAGACAGAGACAGAGACAGCGAGAGAGACAGAGATAGAGACAGAGACAGGGACAGAGACAGAGACAGAGACAGAGACAGAGACAGAGACAGAGACAGAGACAGAGACAGAGACAGAGACAGAGACAGAGACGGCGTGAGAGACAGAGATAGAGATAGAGAGAGAGACAGAGACAGAGACAGAGAGGTCGAGAGAGACAGAGATAGAGACGGAGACAGAGACAGAGACAGAGGCAGAGGCAGAGACTGCGACAGAGACAGTGACGGCGAGAGAGACAGAGATAGAGACAGCGACAGAGACAGAGACAGGGACGGAGACAGAGACAGAAACCGAGATAGAGACAGAGACAGAGACAGAGGTAGACGCAGAGGCAAAGGCAGAGGCAGAGACTGCGACAGAGACAGTGACGGCGAGAGAGACAGAAACAGAGACAGAAACAGAGGCAGACATAGAGACAGAGACAGCGGCAGGGACAGAGGCAGAGACAGAGACAGAGACAGAGACTGCGACAGAGACAGAGACCGCGAGAGAGACAGATATAGAGACAGCGACAGAGACAGAGACAGAGACAGCGAGAGAGACAGAGATAGAGACAGAGACAGGGACAGAGACAGAGACAGAGACAGAGACTGCGACAGAGACAGAGACCATGAGAGAGACAGAGATAGAGACAGAGACAGAGACAGAGACTGAGACAGCGAGAGAGACAGAGACAGAGACAGAGGCAGAGACAGAGACAGAGACAGAGACGGAGGCAGAGACAAGGACAGAGTCAGAGACAGAGACAGAGGCAGATCCAGAGAGGTCGAGAGAGACAGAGATAGAGACGGAGACAGAGACAGAGACAGAGACGGCGAGAGAGACAGAGACAGAGACAGAGACAGATACAGAGACAGAGACAGAGGCAGAGGCAGCGGCAGAGACTGCGACAGAGACAGTGACGGCGAGAGAGACAGAGATAGAGACAGAGACAGAGACAGAGACAGAGAAGGAGACAGAGACAGAGAAGGAGACAGAGACAGAGACAGCGACAGAGACAGAGACAGCGACAGCGACAGAGACAGGGCCAGAGAGAGAGACAGAGACAGAGACTGAGACAGAGACAGAGACAGAGATAGCGAGAGAGACAGAGATAGAGACAGAGACAGCGACAGCGACAGAGACAGGGCCAGAGAGAGAGACAGAGACAGAGACTGAGACAGAGACAGAGACAGAGATAGCGAGAGAGACAGAGATAGAGACAGAGACAGAGATTGAGACAGAGACAGAGACAGACAGAGACAGAGACAGAGACAGAGACAGAGACAGAGACAGAGACAGAGACAGAGACAGAGACAGAGACAGAGACAGAGACAGAGACAGAGACAGAGACAGAGACAGAGACAGAGACAGAGACAGAGACAGAGACAGAGACAGAGACAGAGACAGAGACAGAGACAGAGACAGTTACACAGACAGAGACAGAGACAGACACAGATACAGAGGCAGAGACAGAGACAGAAGCAGAGACAGAGACAGAGACAGAGACGGAGGCAGAGACAGAGACAGAGACAGAGACAGAGACAGAGACAGAGACAGAGGCAGAGGCAGAGAGGTCGAGAGAGACAGAGATAGAGACGGAGACAGAGACAGAGACAGAGACAGAGACAGCGGCAGAGGCAGAGAGGTCGAGAGAGACAGAGATAGAGACGGAGACAGAGACAGAGACAGAGACGGCGAGAGAGACAGAGACAGAGACAGAGACAGATACAGAGACAGAGACAGAGACAGAGGCAGGGACAGAGGCAGAGGCAGAGACAGAGACAGAGACAGAGACAGCGACAGAGACAGAGACCGCGAGAGAGACAGCGATAGAGACAGAGACAGAGACAGAGACAGCGAGAGAGACAGAGATAGAGACAGAGACAGAGACAGAGACAGAGACAGAGACAGAGACTGCGACAGAGACAGAGACCGCGAGAGAGACAGAGATAGAGACAGAGACAGAGACAGAGACTGAGACAGCGAGAGAGACAGAGACAGAGACAGAGACAGAGACAGAGACAGAGACAGAGACAAAGACAGAGGCAGAGAGAGAGACGGCGAGAGAGACAGAGATAGAGACAGAGACAGAGACAGAGACAGAGATAGAGACAGAGACAGAGACAGACACAGATACAGAGACAGAGACAGAGACAGAAGCAGAGACAGAGACAGAGACAGAGACGGAGGCAGAGACAGAGACAGAGACAGAGACAGAGACAGAGACAGAGACAGAGACAGATACAGAGACAGAGACAGAGACAGAGGCAGAGACGGAGACAGAGACAGAGACAGAGACAGAGACAGCGACAGCGACAGAGACAGGGACAGAGAGAGAGACAGAGACAGAGACTGAGACAGAGACAGAGACAGAGATAGCGAGAGAGACAGAGATAGAGACATCGACAGAGATTGAGACAGAGACAGAGACAGACAGAGACAGAGACAGAGACAGAGACAGAGACAGAGACAGAGACAGAGACAGAGACAGAGACAGAGACAGAGACAGAGACAGAGACAGAGACAGAGACAGAGACAGAGACAGAGACAGAGACAGAGACAGAGACAGAGACAGAGACAGAGACAGAGACGGTGTGAGAGACAGAGACAGAGACAGAGACAGAGACAGAGACAGAGACAGAGAGGTCGAGAGAGACAGAGATATAGACGGAGACAGAGACAGAGACAGAGGCAGAGGCAGAGACTGCGACAGAGACAGTGACGGCGAGAGAGACAGAGATAGAGACAGAGACAGAGACAGAGGCAGAGGCAGAGGCAGAGGCAGAGACTGCGGCAGAGACAGTGACGGCGAGAGAGACAGAAACAGAGACAGAAACAGAGACAGACATAGAGACAGAGACAGATGCAGGGACAGGGGCAGAGACAGAGACAGAGACAGAGACTGCGACAGAGACAGAGACAGCGAGAGAGACAGAGACAGCGAGAGGGACAGAGATAGAGACAGAGACAGAGACAGAGACAGAGACACGGACAGAGACAGAGACAGAGACAGAAACAGAGACAGAAACAGAGACAGACATAGAGACAGAGACAGTGGCAGGGACAGAGGCAGAGACAGAGACAGAGACAGAGACAGAGACAGAGACAGCGACAGCGACAGAGTCAGGGACAGAGAGAGAGACAGAGGTAGAGACAGAGACAGAGACAGAGACAGAGACAGAGACAGAGACAGAGACAGAGACAGAGACAGATACAGAGACAGAGACAGAGACAGAGACAGAGACAGAGACAGAGACAGAGACAGAGACAGAGACAGAGACAGAGACAGATACAGAGACAGAGACAGATACAGAGACAGAGACAGAGACGGAGACAGAGACAGAGACAGAGACAGAGACAGCGACAGCGACAGAGACAGGGACAGAGAGAGAGACAGAGACAGAGACTGAGACAGAGACAGAGACAGAGATAGCGAGAGAGACAGAGATAGAGACAGAGACAGAGATTGAGACAGAGACAGAGACAGACAGAGACAGAGACAGAGACAGAGACAGAGACAGAGACAGAGACAGAGACAGAGACAGAGACAGAGACAGAGACAGAGACAGAGACAGAGACAGAGACAGAGACAGAGACAGAGACAGAGACGGCGTGAGAGACAGAGATAGAGACAGAGGCAGAGACAGAGACAGAGACAGTGAGGTCGAGAGAGACAGAGATAGAGACGGAGACAGAGACAGAGACAGAGGCAGAGGCAGAGACTGCGACAGAGACAGTGACGGCGAGAGAGACAGAGATAGAGACAGAGACAGAGATAGAGACAGAGACAGAGACAGAGGCAGAGGCAGAGGCAGAGGCAGAGACTGCGGCAGAGACAGTGACGGCGAGAGAGACAGAAACAGAGACAGAAACAGAGACAGACATAGAGACAGAGACAGAGGCAGGGACAGGGGCAGAGACAGAGACAGAGACAGAGACTGCGACAGAGACAGAGACAGCGAGAGAGACAGAGATAGAGACAGAGATAGAGACAGAGACAGAGACAGAGACAGAGACAGAGACAGAGACAGAGACAGAGACAGATACAGAGACAGAGACAGAGACAGAGACAGAGACAGAGACAGAGACAGAGACAGAGACAGAGACAGAGACAGAGACAGAGACAGAGACAGATACAGAGACAGAGACAGAGACGGAGGCAGAGACAGAGACGGAGACAGAGACAGCGACAGCGACAGAGACAGGGACAGAGAGAGAGACAGAGACAGAGACAGAGACAGAGACAGAGACAGAGACAGAGACAGATACAGAGACAGGGACAGAGACAGAGACAGAGACAGAGACAGAGACAGAGACAGAGACAGAGACAGAGACAGAGACAGAGACAGAGACAGAGACAGAGACAGAGACAGAGACAGAGACAGAGACAGAGACAGAGACAGAGACAGAGACAGAGACAGAGACAGAGACAGAGACAGAGACAGAGACAGAGACAGAGACAGAGACAGAGACAGAGACAGAGACAGAGACAGAGACAGCGACAGAGACAGAGACATAGACAGAGACAGAGCCAGAGGTGGAAGCAGAGACAGAGACAGAGACAGAGACAGAGGCAGAGGCAGAGACTGCGACAGAGACAGTGACGTCGAGAGAGACAGAGATAGAGACAGAGACAGAGATAGAGACAGAGACAGAGACAGAGGCAGAGGCAGAGGCAGAGGCAGAGACTGCGGCAGAGACAGTGACGGCGAGAGAGACAGAAACAGAGACAGAAACAGAGACAGACATAGAGACAGAGACAGAGGCAGGGACAGGGGCAGAGACAGAGACAGAGACAGAGACTGCGACAGAGACAGAGACAGCGAGAGAGACAGAGATAGAGACAGAGACAGAGACAGAGACAGAGACAGAGACAGAGACAGAGACAGAGACAGAGACAGAGACAGAGACAGAGACAGAGACAGAGACAGAGACAGAGACAGAGACAGAGACAGAGACAGAGACAGAGACAGACATAGAGACAGAGACAAAGGGCAGGGACAGAGGCAGAGACAGAGACAGATACAGAGACAGAGACTGAGACAGAGACAGAGACAGAGACAGAGACAGAGACAGAGACAGAGACAGAGACAGAGACAGAGACAGAGACAGAGACAGAGACAGAGACAGAGACAGAGACAGAGACAGAGACTCCGACAGAGACAGAGACAGCGAGAGAAACAGAGATAGAGACAGAGACAGAGACAGAGACAGAGACAGGGACAGAGACAGAGACAGAGACAGAGACAGAAACAGAGACAGAAACAGAGACAGACATAGAGACAGAGACAGAGACAGTGGCAGGGACAGAGGCAGAGACAGAGACAGAGACAGAGACAGAGACAGAGACAGCGACAGCGACAGAGTCAGGGACAGAGAGAGAGACAGAGATAGAGACAGAGACAGAGACAGAGACAGAGACAGAGACAGAGACAGAGACAGATACAGAGACAGAGACAGGGACAGAGACAGAGACAGAGACAGAGACAGAGACAGAGACAGAGACAGAGACAGAGACAGAGACAGAGACAGATACAGAGACAGAGACAGATACAGAGACAGAGACAGAGACGGAAACAGAGACAGAGACAGAGACAGCGACAGCGACAGAGACAGGGACAGAGAGAGAGACAGGGACAGAGACTGAGACAGAGACAGAGACAGAGATAGCGAGAGAGACAGAGATAGAGACAGAGACAGAGATTGAGACAGAGACAGAGACAGACAGAGACAGAGACAGAGACAGAGACAGAGCCAGAGACAGAGACAGAGACAGAGACAGAGACAGAGACAGAGACAGAGACAGAGACAGAGACAGAGACAGAGACAGAGACAGAGACAGAGACGGCGTGAGAGACAGAGATAGAGATAGAGACAGAGACAGAGACAGAGACAGAGAGGTCGAGAGAGACAGAGATAGAGACGGAGACAGAGACAGAGACAGAGGCAGAGGCAGAGACTGCGACAGAGACAGTGACGGCGAGAGAGACAGAGATAGAGACAGAGACAGAGATAGAGACAGAGACAGAGACAGAGGCAGAGGCAGAGGCAGAGGCAGAGACTGCGGCAGAGACAGTGACGGCGAGAGAGACAGAAACAGAGACAGAAACAGAGACAGACATAGAGACAGAGACAGAGGCAGGGACAGGGGCAGAGACAGAGACAGAGACAGAGACTGCGACAGAGACAGAGACAGCGAGAGAGACAGGGACAGAGACTGAGACAGAGACAGAGACAGAGATAGCGAGAGAGACAGAGATAGAGACAGAGACAGAGGCAGAGACAGAGGCAGGGACAGAGGCAGACACAGAGACAGAGACAGAGACATGGACAGGGACAGAGGCAGAGGTAAAAGCAGAGCCAGAGACAGCGAGAGAGATAGAGATAGAGGCAGAGACAGAGACAGAGACAGAGACGGAGGCAGAGACAAGGACAGAGTCAGAGACAGAGACAGAGGCAGAGGCAGAGAGGTCGAGAGAGACAGAGATAGAGACGGAGACAGAGACAGAGACAGAGACGGCGAGAGAGACAGAGACAGAGACAGAGACAGAGACAGAGACAGATACAGAGACAGAGACAGAGGCAGAGGCAGCGGCAGAGACTGCGACAGAGACAGTGACGGCGAGAGAGACAGAGATAGAGACAGAGACAGAGACAGAGACAGATACAGATACAGAGACAGAGACAGATACAGAGACAGAGACAGATACAGAGACAGATACAGAGACAGAGACAGATACAGAGACAGAGACAGAGACAGAGACAGAGACAGAGACAGAGACAGAGACAGAGACAGAGGCAGAGGCAGAGGCAGAGACTGCGACAGAGACAGTGACGGCGAGAGAGACAGAGATAGAGACAGAGACAGAGACAGAGACAGAGACAGAGACAGAGACGGAGACAGAGACAGAGACAGAGACAGAGACAGAGACAGCGACAGCGACAGAGACAGGCACAGAGAGAGAGACAGAGACAGAGACTGAGACAGAGACAGAGACAGAGATAGCGAGAGAGACAGAGATAGAGACAGAGACAGAGACAGAGACAGAGACAGGGACAGAGAGAGAGACAGAGACAGAGACTGAGACAGAGACAGAGACAGAAATAGCGAGAGAGACAGAGATAGAGACAGAGACAGAGATTGAGACAGATACAGAGACAGACAGAGACAGAGACAGAGACAGAGACAGAGACAGAGACAGAGACAGAGACAGAGACAGAGACAGAGACAGAGACAGAGACAGAGACAGAGACAGAGACAGAGACAGAGACAGAGACAGAGACAGAGACAGAGACAGAGACAGAGACAGAGACAGAGACAGAGACAGCGACAGAGACAGAGACATAGACAGAGACAGAGCCAGAGGTGGAAGCAGAGGCAGAGACTGCGACAGAGACAGTGACGGCGAGAGAGACAGAAACAGAGACAGAAGCAGAGACAGACATAGAGACAGAGACAGAGGCAGGGACAGGGGCAGAGACGGAGACAGAGACAGAGACTGCGACAGAGACAGAGACAGCGAGAGAGACAGAGATAGAGACAGAGACAGAGACAGAGACAGAGACAGAGACAGAGACAGAGAGAGAGACAGAGACAGAGACAGAGACAGAGACAGAGACAGAGACAGAGAAAGAGACAGAGACAGACATAGAGACTGAGACAAAGGGCAGGGACAGAGGCAGAGACAGAGACAGATACAGAGACAGAGACTGAGACAGAGACAGAGACAGAGACAGAGACAGAGACAGAGACAGAGACAGAGAAAGAGACAGAGACAGACATAGAGACTGAGACAAAGGGCAGGGACAGACGCAGAGACAGAGACAGATACAGAGACAGAGACTGAGACAGAGACAGAGACAGAGACAGAGACAGAGACAGAGACAGAGACAGAGACTCCGACAGAGACAGAGACAGAGACAGAGACAGAGACAGAGACTGCGACAGAGACAGTGACGTCGAGAGAGACAGAGATAGAGACAGAGACAGAGATAGAGACAGAGACAGAGACAGAGGCAGAGGCAGAGGCAGAGGCAGAGACTGCGGCAGAGACAGTGACGGCGAGAGAGACAGAAACAGAGACAGAAACAGAGACAGACATAGAGACAGAGACAGAGGCAGGGACAGGGGCAGAGACAGAGACAGAGACAGAGACTGCGACAGAGACAGAGACAGCGAGAGAGACAGAGATAGAGACAGAGACAGAGACAGAGACAGAGACAGGGACAGAGGCAGAGACAGAGACAGAGACAGAGACAGAGACAGAGACAGAGACAGAGACAGAGACAGAGACAGAGACAGAGACAGACATAGAGACAGAGACAAAGGGCAGGGACAGAGGCAGAGACAGAGACAGATACAGAGACAGAGACTGAGACAGAGACAGAGACAGAGACAGAGACAGAGACAGAGACAGAGACAGAGACAGAGACAGAGACAGAGACAGAGACAGAGACAGAGACTCCGACAGAGACAGAGACAGCGAGAGAGACAGAGATAGAGACAGAGACAGAGACAGAGACAGAGACAGGGACAGAGACAGAGACAGAGACAGAGACAGAAACAGAGACAGAAACAGAGACAGACAGAGAGACAGAGACAGAGACAGTGGCAGGGACAGAGGCAGAGACAGAGACAGAGACAGAGACAGAGACAGAGACAGCGACAGCGACAGAGTCAGGGACAGAGAGAGAGACAGAGATAGAGACAGAGACAGAGACAGAGACAGAGACAGAGACAGAGACAGAGACAGATACAGAGACAGAGACAGAGACAGAGACAGAGACAGAGACAGAGACAGAGACAGAGACAGATACAGAGACAGAGACAGATACAGAGACAGAGACAGAGACGGAAACAGAGACAGAGACAGAGACAGCGACAGCGACAGAGACAGGGACAGAGAGAGAGACAGGGACAGAGACTGAGACAGAGACAGAGACAGAGATAGCGAGAGAGACAGAGATAGAGACAGAGACAGAGATTGAGACAGAGACAGAGACAGACAGAGACAGAGACAGAGACAGAGACAGAGCCAGAGACAGAGACAGAGACAGAGACAGAGACAGAGACAGAGACAGAGACAGAGACAGAGACAGAGACAGAGACAGAGACAGAGACAGAGACAGAGACGGCGTGAGAGACAGAGATAGAGATAGAGACAGAGACAGAGACAGAGACAGAGAGGTCGAGAGAGACAGAGATAGAGACGGAGACAGAGACAGAGACAGAGGCAGAGGCAGAGACTGCGACAGAGACAGTGACGGCGAGAGAGACAGAGATAGAGACAGAGACAGAGATAGAGACAGAGACAGAGACAGAGGCAGAGGCAGAGGCAGAGGCAGAGACTGCGGCAGAGACAGTGACGGCGAGAGAGACAGAAACAGAGACAGAAACAGAGACAGACATAGAGACAGAGACAGAGGCAGGGACAGGGGCAGAGACAGAGACAGAGACAGAGACAGAGACAGAGACAGAGACAGAGACAGAAACAGAGACAGAGACAGAGACAGAGACAGAGACAGAGACAGAGACAGAGACAGAGACAGAGACAGAGACAGAGACAGAGACAGAGACAGAGACAGAGACAGAGACAGAGACAGTTAGACAGACAGAGACAGAGACAGACACAGATACAGAGGCAGAGACAGAGACAGAAGCAGAGACAGAGACAGAGACAGAGACGGAGGCAGAGACAGAGACAGAGACAGAGACAGAGACAGAGGCAGAGGCAGAGAGGTCGAGAGAGACAGAGATAGAGACGGAGACAGAGACAGAGACAGAGACAGAGACAGCGGCAGAGGCAGAGAGGTCGAGAGAGACAGAGATAGAGACGGAGACAGAGACAGAGACAGAGACGGCGAGAGAGACAGAGACAGAGACAGAGACAGAGACAGATACAGAGACAGAGACAGAGACAGAGGCAGGGACAGAGGCAGAGACAGAGACAGAGACAGAGACAGCGACAGAGACAGAGACCGCGAGAGAGACAGCGATAGAGACAGAGACAGAGACAGAGACAGCGAGAGAGACAGAGATAGAGACAGAGACAGAGACAGAGACAGAGACAGAGACTGCGACAGAGACAGAGACCGCGAGAGAGACAGAGATAGAGACAGAGACAGAGACAGAGACTGAGACAGCGAGAGAGACAGAGACAGAGACAGAGACAGAGACAGAGACAGAGACAGAGACAAAGACAGAGGCAGAGAGAGAGACGGCGAGAGAGACAGAGATAGAGACAGAGACAGAGACAGAGACAGAGATAGAGACAGAGACAGAGACAGACACAGATACAGAGACAGAGACAGAGACAGAAGCAGAGACAGAGACAGAGACAGAGACGGAGGCAGAGACAGAGACAGAGACAGAGACAGAGACAGAGACAGAGACAGAGACAGAGACAGAGACAGAGACTCAGACAGCGAGAGAGACAGAGACAGAGACAGAGACAGAGACAGAGACAGAGACAAAGACAGAGGCAGAGAGAGAGACGGCGAGAGAGACAGAGATAGAGACAGAGACAGAGACAGAGACAGAGATAGAGACAGAGACAGAGACAGACACAGATACAGAGACAGAGACAGAGACAGAAGCAGAGACAGAGACAGAGACAGAGACGGAGGCAGAGACAGAGACAGAGACAGAGACAGAGACAGAGACAGAGACAGAGACAGAGACAGAGACAGATACAGATACAGAGACAGAGACAGATACAGAGACAGAGACAGATACAGAGACAGATACAGAGACAGAGACAGATACAGAGACAGAGACAGAGACAGAGACAGAGACAGAGACAGAGACAGAGGCAGAGGCAGAGGCAGAGACTGCGACAGAGACAGTGACGGCGAGAGAGACAGAGATAGAGACAGAGACAGAGACACAGACAGAGACAGAGACAGAGACGGAGACAGAGACAGAGACAGAGACAGAGACAGAGACAGCGACAGCGACAGAGACAGGGACAGAGAGAGAGACAGAGACAGAGACTGAGACAGAGACAGAGACAGAGATAGCGAGAGAGACAGAGATAGAGACAGAGACAGAGTTTGATACAGAGACAGAGACAGACAGAGACAGAGACAGAGATAGAGGCAGCGGCAGAGGCAGAGACTGCGACAGAGACAGTGACGGCGAGAGAGACAGAAACAGAGACAGAAGCAGAGACAGACATAGAGACAGAGACAGATGCAGGGACAGGGGCAGAGACAGAGACAGAGACAGAGACTGCGACAGAGACAGAGACAGCGAGAGAGACAGAGACAGCGAGAGAGACAGAGATAGAGACAGAGACAGAGACAGAGACAGAGACAGAGACAGGGACAGAGACAGAGACAGAGACAGAAACAGAGACAGAAACAGAGACAGACATAGAGACAGAGACAGTGGCAAGGACAGAGGCAGAGACAGAGACAGAGACAGAGACAGAGACAGAGACAGCGACAGCGACAGAGTCAGGGACAGAGAGAGAGACAGAGATAGAGACAGAGACAGAGACAGAGACAGAGACAGAGACAGAGACAGAGACAGCGACAGCGACAGAGACAGGGACAGAGAGAGAGACAGAGACAGAGACTGAGACAGAGACAGAGACAGAGATAGCGAGAGAGACAGAGATAGAGACAGAGACAGAGATTGAGACAGATACAGAGACAGACAGAGACAGAGACAGAGACAGAGACCGAGACAGAGACAGAGACAGAGACAGAGACAGAGACAGAGACAGAGACAGAGACAGAGACAGAGACAGAGACAGAGACAGAGACAGAGACAGAGACAGAGACAGAGACAGAGACAGAGACAGAGACAGAGACAGAGACAGAGACAGAGACAGCGACAGAGACAGAGACAGAGACAGAGACAGAGACAGAGACAGAGACAGAGACAGCGACAGAGACAGAGACATAGACAGAGACAGAGCCAGAGGTGGAAGCAGAGACAGAGACAGCGAGAGAGATAGAGATAGAGGCAGAGACAGAGACAGAGACAGAGATAGAGGCAGCGGCAGAGGCAGAGACTGCGACAGAGACAGTGACGGCGAGAGAGACAGAGATAGAGACAGCGACAGAGACAGAGACAGGGACGGAGACAGAGACAGAGACCGAGATAGAGACAGAGACAGAGACAGAGGCAGAGGCAGAGGCAGAGGCAGAGACTGCGACAGAGACAGTGAGGGCGAGAGAGACAGAAACAGAGACAGAAGCAGAGACAGACATAGAGACAGAGACAGAGGCAGGGACAGGGGCAGAGACGGAGACAGAGACAGAGACAGAGACAGAGACAGAGACAGAGCCAGAGACAGAGACAGAGACAGAGACAGAGACAGAGACGGTGTGAGAGACAGAGATAGAGACAGAGACAGAGACAGAGACAGAGACAGAGAGGTCGAGAGAGACAGAGATAGAGACGGAGACAGAGACAGAGACAGAGGCAGAGGCAGAGACTGCGACAGAGACAGTGACGGCGAGAGAGACAGAGATAGAGACAGAGACAGAGACAGAGGCAGAGGCAGAGGCAGAGGCAGAGACTGCGGCAGAGACAGTGACGGCGAGAGAGACAGAAACAGAGACAGAAACAGAGACAGACATAGAGACAGAGACAGATGCAGGGACAGGGGCAGAGACAGAGACAGAGACAGAGACTGCGACAGAGACAGAGACAGCGAGAGAGACAGAGACAGCGAGAGGGACAGAGATAGAGACAGAGACAGAGACAGAGACAGAGACACGGACAGAGACAGAGACAGAGACAGAAACAGAGACAGAAACAGAGACAGACATAGAGACAGAGACAGTGGCAGGGACAGAGGCAGAGACAGAGACAGAGACAGAGACAGAGACAGAGACAGCGACAGCGACAGAGTCAGGGACAGAGAGAGAGACAGAGATAGAGACAGAGACAGAGACAGAGACAGAGACAGAGACAGAGACAGAGACAGAGACAGATACAGAGACAGAGACAGAGACAGAGACAGAGACAGAGACAGAGACAGAGACAGAGACAGAGACAGAGACAGAGACAGAGACAGAGACAGATACAGAGACAGAGACAGATACAGAGACAGAGACAGAGACGGAGACAGAGACAGAGACAGAGACAGAGACAGCGACAGCGACAGAGACAGGGACAGAGAGAGAGACAGAGACAGAGACTGAGACAGAGACAGAGACAGAGATAGCGAGAGAGACAGAGATAGAGACAGAGACAGAGATTGAGACAGAGACAGAGACAGACAGAGACAGAGACAGAGACAGAGACAGAGACAGAGACAGAGACAGAGACAGAGACAGAGACAGAGACAGAGACAGAGACAGAGACAGAGACAGAGACAGAGACAGAGACGGCGTGAGAGACAGAGATAGAGACAGAGGCAGAGACAGAGACAGAGACAGTGAGGTCGAGAGAGACAGAGATAGAGACGGAGACAGAGACAGAGACAGAGGCAGAGGCAGAGACTGCGACAGAGACAGTGACGGCGAGAGAGACAGAGATAGAGACAGAGACAGAGATAGAGACAGAGACAGAGACAGAGACAGAGGCAGAGGCAGAGGCAGAGGCAGAGACTGCGGCAGAGACAGTGACGGCGAGAGAGACAGAAACAGAGACAGAAACAGAGACAGACATAGAGACAGAGACAGAGGCAGGGACAGGGGCAGAGACAGAGACAGAGACAGAGACTGCGACAGAGACAGAGACAGCGAGAGAGACAGAGATAGAGACAGAGATAGAGACAGAGACAGAGACAGAGACAGAGACAGAGACAGAGACAGAGACAGAGACAGATACAGAGACAGAGACAGAGACAGAGACAGAGACAGAGACAGAGACAGAGACAGAGACAGAGACAGAGACAGAGACAGAGACAGATACAGAGACAGAGACAGATACAGAGACAGAGACAGAGACGGAGGCAGAGACAGAGACAGAGACAGAGACAGCGACAGCGACAGAGACAGGGACAGAGAGAGAGACAGAGACAGAGACAGAGACAGAGACAGAGACAGAGACAGATACAGAGACAGAGACAGAGACAGAGACAGAGACAGAGACAGAGACAGAGACAGAGACAGAGACAGAGACAGAGACAGAGACAGAGACAGAGACAGAGACAGAGACAGAGACAGAGACAGAGACAGAGACAGAGACAGAGACAGAGACAGAGACAGAGACAGAGACAGAGACAGAGACAGAGACAGAGACAGAGACAGAGACAGCGACAGAGACAGAGACATAGACAGAGACAGAGCCAGAGGTGGAAGCAGAGACAGAGACAGAGACAGAGACAGAGGCAGAGGCAGAGACTGCGACAGAGACAGTGACGTCGAGAGAGACAGAGATAGAGACAGAGACAGAGATAGAGACAGAGACAGAGACAGAGGCAGAGGCAGAGGCAGAGGCAGAGACTGCGGCAGAGACAGTGACGGCGAGAGAGACAGAAACAGAGACAGAAACAGAGACAGACATAGAGACAGAGACAGAGGCAGGGACAGGGGCAGAGACAGAGACAGAGACAGAGACTGCGACAGAGACAGAGACAGCGAGAGAGACAGAGATAGAGACAGAGACAGAGACAGAGACAGAGACAGAGACAGAGACAGAGACAGCGACAGAGTCAGGGACAGAGAGAGAGACAGAGATAGAGACAGAGACAGAGACAGTGACAGAGACAGAGACAGAGACAGAGACAGAGACAGAGACAGAGACAGAGACAGAGACAGAGACAGAGACAGAGACAGAGACAGAGACAGAGACAGAGACAGAGACAGAGACAGATACAGAGACAGAGACAGAGACAGAGACAGAGACGGAGACAGAGACAGAGACAGAGACAGAGACAGCGACAGCGACAGAGACAGGGACAGAGAGAGAGACAGAGACAGAGAC
This sequence comes from Megachile rotundata, assembly GCF_050947335.1. Classification (NCBI taxonomy): domain Eukaryota; kingdom Metazoa; phylum Arthropoda; class Insecta; order Hymenoptera; family Megachilidae; genus Megachile; species Megachile rotundata. The sequence continues at coordinate 1,439,099 of NC_134985.1, read as the reverse complement.
TGAGACAGAGACAGAGACAGAGATAGCGAGAGAGACAGTAATAGAGACATCGACAGAGATTGAGACAGAGACAGAGACAGACAGAGACAGAGACAGAGACAGAGACAGAGACAGAGACAGAGACAGAGACAGAGACAGAGACAGAGACAGAGACAGAGACAGAGACAGAGACAGAGACAGAGACAGAGCCAGAGACAGAGACAGAGACAGAGACAGAGACGGTGTGAGAGACAGAGATAGAGACAGAGACAGAGACAGAGACAGAGACAGAGAGGTCGAGAGAGACAGAGATAGAGACGGAGACAGAGACAGAGACAGAGGCAGAGGCAGAGACTGCGACAGAGACAGTGACGGCGAGAGAGACAGAGATAGAGACAGAGACAGAGACAGAGGCAGAGGCAGAGGCAGAGGCAGAGACTGCGGCAGAGACAGTGACGGCGAGAGAGACAGAAACAGAGACAGAAACAGAGACAGACATAGAGACAGAGACAGATGCAGGGACAGGGGCAGAGACAGAGACAGAGACAGAGACTGCGACAGAGACAGAGACAGCGAGAGAGACAGAGACAGCGAGAGGGACAGAGATAGAGACAGAGACAGAGACAGAGACAGAGACACGGACAGAGACAGAGACAGAGACAGAAACAGAGACAGAAACAGAGACAGACATAGAGACAGAGACAGTGGCAGGGACAGAGGCAGAGACAGAGACAGAGACAGAGACAGAGACAGAGACAGAGACAGCGACAGCGACAGAGTCAGGGACAGAGAGAGAGACAGAGATAGAGACAGAGACAGAGACAGAGACAGAGACAGAGACAGAGACAGAGACAGAGACAGAGACAGATACAGAGACAGAGACAGAGACAGAGACAGAGACAGAGACAGAGACAGAGACAGAGACAGAGACAGAGACAGAGACAGAGACAGATACAGAGACAGAGACAGATACAGAGACAGAGACAGAGACGGAGACAGAGACAGAGACAGAGACAGAGACAGCGACAGCGACAGAGACAGGGACAGAGAGAGAGACAGAGACAGAGACTGAGACAGAGACAGAGACAGAGACAGAGACAGAGACTCCGACAGAGACAGAGACAGCGAGAGAGACAGAGATAGAGACAGAGACAGAGACAGAGACAGAGACAGGGACAGAGACAGAGACAGAGACAGAGACAGAAACAGAGACAGAAACAGAGACAGACATAGAGACAGAGACAGACATAGAGACAGAGACAGAGACAGTGGCAGGGACAGAGGCAGAGACAGAGACAGAGACAGAGACAGAGACAGAGACAGCGACAGCGACAGAGTCAGGGACAGAGAGAGAGACAGAGATAGAGACAGAGACAGAGACAGAGACAGAGACAGAGACAGAGACAGAGACAGAGACAGATACAGAGACAGAGACAGAGACAGAGACAGAGACAGAGACAGAGACAGAGACAGAGACAGAGACAGATACAGAGACAGAGACAGATACAGAGACAGAGACAGAGACGGAAGCAGAGACAGAGACAGAGACAGAGACGGCGTGAGAGACAGAGATAGAGATAGAGACAGAGACAGAGACAGAGACAGAGAGGTCGAGAGAGACAGAGATAGAGACGGAGACAGAGACAGAGACAGAGGCAGAGGCAGAGACTGCGACAGAGACAGTGACGGCGAGAGAGACAGAGATAGAGACAGAGACAGAGATAGAGACAGAGACAGAGACAGAGGCAGAGGCAGAGGCAGAGGCAGAGACTGCGGCAGAGACAGTGACGGCGAGAGAGACAGAAACAGAGACAGAAACAGAGACAGACATAGAGACAGAGACAGAGGCAGGGACAGGGGCAGAGACAGAGACAGAGACAGAGACTGCGACAGAGACAGAGACAGCGAGAGAGACAGGGACAGAGACTGAGACAGAGACAGAGACAGAGATAGCGAGAGAGACAGAGATAGAGACAGAGACAGAGGCAGAGACAGAGGCAGGGACAGAGGCAGACACAGAGACAGAGACAGAGACATGGACAGGGACAGAGGCAGAGGTAAAAGCAGAGACAGAGACAGCGAGAGAGATAGAGATAGAGGCAGAGACAGAGACAGAGACGGAGGCAGAGACAAGGACAGAGTCAGAGACAGAGACAGAGGCAGAGGCAGAGAGGTCGAGAGAGACAGAGATAGAGACGGAGACAGAGACAGAGACAGAGACGGCGAGAGAGACAGAGACAGAGACAGAGACAGATACAGAGACAGAGACAGAGGCAGAGGCAGCGGCAGAGACTGCGACAGAGACAGTGACGGCGAGAGAGACAGAGATAGAGACAGAGACAGAGACAGAGACAGAGAAGGAGACAGAGACAGAGAAGGAGACAGAGACAGAGACAGCGACAGAGACAGAGACAGCGACAGCGACAGAGACAGGGCCAGAGAGAGAGACAGAGACAGAGACTGAGACAGAGACAGAGACAGAGATAGCGAGAGAGACAGAGATAGAGAGAGAGACAGAGATTGAGACAGAGACAGAGACAGAGACAGAGACAGAGACAGAGACAGAGACAGAGACAGAGACAGAGACAGAGACAGAGACAGAAACAGAGACAGAGACAGAGACAGAGACAGAGACAGAGACAGAGACAGAGACAGAGACAGAGACAGAGACAGAGACAGAGACAGAGACAGAGACAGAGACAGAGACAGAGACAGAGACAGAGACAGTTACACAGACAGAGACAGAGACAGACACAGATACAGAGGCAGAGACAGAGACAGAAGCAGAGACAGAGACAGAGACAGAGACGGAGGCAGAGACAGAGACAGAGACAGAGACAGAGGCAGAGGCAGAGAGGTCGAGAGAGACAGAGATAGAGACGGAGACAGAGACAGAGACAGAGACAGAGACAGCGGCAGAGGCAGAGAGGTCGAGAGAGACAGAGATAGAGACGGAGACAGAGACAGAGACAGAGACGGCGAGAGAGACAGAGACAGAGACAGAGACAGATACAGAGACAGAGACAGAGACAGAGGCAGGGACAGAGGCAGAGACAGAGACAGAGACAGAGACAGCGACAGAGACAGAGACCGCGAGAGAGACAGCGATAGAGACAGAGACAGAGACAGAGACAGCGAGAGAGACAGAGATAGAGACAGAGACAGAGACAGAGACAGAGACAGAGACAGAGACTGCGACAGAGACAGAGACCGCGAGAGAGACAGGCGATAGAGACAGAGACAGAGACAGAGACTGAGACAGCGAGAGAGACAGAGACAGAGACAGAGACAGAGACAGAGACAGAGACAGAGACAAAGACAGAGGCAGAGAGAGAGACGGCGAGAGAGACAGAGATAGAGACAGAGACAGAGACAGAGACAGAGATAGAGACAGAGACAGAGACAGACACAGATACAGAGACAGAGACAGAGACAGAAGCAGAGACAGAGACAGAGACAGAGACGGAGGCAGAGACAGAGACAGAGACAGAGACAGAGACAGAGACAGAGACAGAGACAGAGACAGAGACAGAGACAGAGACAGAGACAGAGACAGAGACAGATACAGAGACAGAGACAGATACAGAGACAGAGACAGAGACGGAGACAGAGACAGAGACAGAGACAGAGACAGCGACAGCGACAGAGACAGGGACAGAGAGAGAGACAGAGACAGAGACTGAGACAGAGACAGAGACAGAGACAGAGACAGAGACTCCGACAGAGACAGAGACAGCGAGAGAGACAGAGATAGAGACAGAGACAGAGACAGAGACAGAGACAGGGACAGAGACAGAGACAGAGACAGAGACAGAAACAGAGACAGAAACAGAGACAGACATAGAGACAGAGACAGACATAGAGACAGAGACAGAGACAGTGGCAGGGACAGAGGCAGAGACAGAGACAGAGACAGAGACAGAGACAGAGACAGCGACAGCGACAGAGTCAGGGACAGAGAGAGAGACAGAGATAGAGACAGAGACAGAGACAGAGACAGAGACAGAGACAGAGACAGAGACAGAGACAGATACAGAGACAGAGACAGAGACAGAGACAGAGACAGAGACAGAGACAGAGACAGAGACAGAGACAGATACAGAGACAGAGACAGATACAGAGACAGAGACAGAGACGGAAGCAGAGACAGAGACAGAGACAGAGACGGCGTGAGAGACAGAGATAGAGATAGAGACAGAGACAGAGACAGAGACAGAGAGGTCGAGAGAGACAGAGATAGAGACGGAGACAGAGACAGAGACAGAGGCAGAGGCAGAGACTGCGACAGAGACAGTGACGGCGAGAGAGACAGAGATAGAGACAGAGACAGAGATAGAGACAGAGACAGAGACAGAGGCAGAGGCAGAGGCAGAGGCAGAGACTGCGGCAGAGACAGTGACGGCGAGAGAGACAGAAACAGAGACAGAAACAGAGACAGACATAGAGACAGAGACAGAGGCAGGGACAGGGGCAGAGACAGAGACAGAGACAGAGACTGCGACAGAGACAGAGACAGCGAGAGAGACAGGGACAGAGACTGAGACAGAGACAGAGACAGAGATAGCGAGAGAGACAGAGATAGAGACAGAGACAGAGGCAGAGACAGAGGCAGGGACAGAGGCAGACACAGAGACAGAGACAGAGACATGGACAGGGACAGAGGCAGAGGTAAAAGCAGAGACAGAGACAGCGAGAGAGATAGAGATAGAGGCAGAGACAGAGACAGAGACGGAGGCAGAGACAAGGACAGAGTCAGAGACAGAGACAGAGGCAGAGGCAGAGAGGTCGAGAGAGACAGAGATAGAGACGGAGACAGAGACAGAGACAGAGACGGCGAGAGAGACAGAGACAGAGACAGAGACAGATACAGAGACAGAGACAGAGGCAGAGGCAGCGGCAGAGACTGCGACAGAGACAGTGACGGCGAGAGAGACAGAGATAGAGACAGAGACAGAGACAGAGACAGAGAAGGAGACAGAGACAGAGAAGGAGACAGAGACAGAGACAGCGACAGAGACAGAGACAGCGACAGCGACAGAGACAGGGCCAGAGAGAGAGACAGAGACAGAGACTGAGACAGAGACAGAGACAGAGATAGCGAGAGAGACAGAGATAGAGAGAGAGACAGAGATTGAGACAGAGACAGAGACAGAGACAGAGACAGAGACAGAGACAGAGACAGAGACAGAGACAGAGACAGAGACAGAGACAGAAACAGAGACAGAGACAGAGACAGAGACAGAGACAGAGACAGAGACAGAGACAGAGACAGAGACAGAGACAGAGACAGAGACAGAGACAGAGACAGAGACAGAGACAGAGACAGAGACAGAGACAGTTACACAGACAGAGACAGAGACAGACACAGATACAGAGGCAGAGACAGAGACAGAAGCAGAGACAGAGACAGAGACAGAGACGGAGGCAGAGACAGAGACAGAGACAGAGACAGAGGCAGAGGCAGAGAGGTCGAGAGAGACAGAGATAGAGACGGAGACAGAGACAGAGACAGAGACAGAGACAGCGGCAGAGGCAGAGAGGTCGAGAGAGACAGAGATAGAGACGGAGACAGAGACAGAGACAGAGACGGCGAGAGAGACAGAGACAGAGACAGAGACAGATACAGAGACAGAGACAGAGACAGAGGCAGGGACAGAGGCAGAGACAGAGACAGAGACAGAGACAGCGACAGAGACAGAGACCGCGAGAGAGACAGCGATAGAGACAGAGACAGAGACAGAGACAGCGAGAGAGACAGAGATAGAGACAGAGACAGAGACAGAGACAGAGACAGAGACAGAGACTGCGACAGAGACAGAGACCGCGAGAGAGACAGGCGATAGAGACAGAGACAGAGACAGAGACTGAGACAGCGAGAGAGACAGAGACAGAGACAGAGACAGAGACAGAGACAGAGACAGAGACAAAGACAGAGGCAGAGAGAGAGACGGCGAGAGAGACAGAGATAGAGACAGAGACAGAGACAGAGACAGAGATAGAGACAGAGACAGAGACAGACACAGATACAGAGACAGAGACAGAGACAGAAGCAGAGACAGAGACAGAGACAGAGACGGAGGCAGAGACAGAGACAGAGACAGAGACAGAGACAGAGACAGAGACAGAGACAGAGACAGAGACAGAGACAGAGACAGAGACAGAGACTCAGACAGCGAGAGAGACAGAGACAGAGACAGAGACAGAGACAGAGACAGAGACAAAGACAGAGGCAGAGAGAGAGACGGCGAGAGAGACAGAGATAGAGACAGAGACAGAGACAGAGACAGAGATAGAGACAGAGACAGAGACAGACACAGATACAGAGACAGAGACAGAGACAGAAGCAGAGACAGAGACAGAGACAGAGAGAGAGACAGAGACAGAGACTGAGACAGAGACAGAGACAGAGATAGCGAGAGAGACAGAGATAGAGACAGAGACAGAGTTTGATACAGAGACAGAGACAGACAGAGACAGAGACAGAGATAGAGGCAGCGGCAGAGGCAGAGACTGCGACAGAGACAGTGACGGCGAGAGAGACAGAAACAGAGACAGAAGCAGAGACAGACATAGAGACAGAGACAGATGCAGGGACAGGGGCAGAGACAGAGACAGAGACAGAGACTGCGACAGAGACAGAGACAGCGAGAGAGACAGAGACAGCGAGAGAGACAGAGATAGAGACAGAGACAGAGACAGAGACAGAGACAGGGACAGAGACAGAGACAGAGACAGAAACAGAGACAGAAACAGAGACAGACATAGAGACAGAGACAGTGGCAAGGACAGAGGCAGAGACAGAGACAGAGACAGAGACAGAGACAGAGACAGCGACAGCGACAGAGTCAGGGACAGAGAGAGAGACAGAGATAGAGACAGAGACAGAGACAGAGACAGAGACAGAGACAGAGACAGAGACAGCGACAGCGACAGAGACAGGGACAGAGAGAGAGACAGAGACAGAGACTGAGACAGAGACAGAGACAGAGATAGCGAGAGAGACAGAGATAGAGACAGAGACAGAGATTGAGACAGAGACAGAGACAGACAGAGACAGAGACAGAGACAGAGACAGAGACAGAGACAGAGACAGAGACAGAGACAGAGACAGAGACAGAGACAGAGACAGAGACAGAGACAGAGACAGAGACAGAGACAGAGACAGAGACAGAGACAGCGACAGAGACAGAGACATAGACAGAGACAGAGCCAGAGGTGGAAGCAGAGACAGAGACAGCGAGAGAGATAGAGATAGAGGCAGAGACAGAGACAGAGACAGAGATAGAGGCAGCGGCAGAGGCAGAGACTGCGACAGAGACAGTGACGGCGAGAGAGACAGAGATAGAGACAGCGACAGAGCCAGAGACAGGGACGGAGACAGAGACAGAGACCGAGATAGAGACAGAGACAGAGACAGAGGCAGAGGCAGAGGCAGAGGCAGAGACTGCGACAGAGACAGTGACGGCGAGAGAGACAGAAACAGAGACAGAAGCAGAGACAGACATAGAGACAGAGACAGAGGCAGGGACAGGGGCAGAGACGGAGACAGAGACAGAGACAGAGACTGCGACAGAGACAGAGACAGCGAGAGAGACAGAGATAGAGACAGAGACAGAGACAGAGACAGAGACAGAGACAGAGACAGAGACAGAGAGAGAGACAGAGACAGAGACAGAGACAGAGACAGAGACAGAGAAAGAGACAGAGACAGACATAGAGACTGAGACAAAGGGCAGGGACAGAGGCAGAGACAGAGAGAGATACAGAGACAGAGACTGAGACAGAGACAGAGACAGAGACAGAGTCAGAGACAGAGACAGAGACAGAGACTCCGACAGAGACAGAGACAGCGAGAGAGACAGAGATAGAGACAGAGACAGAGACAGAGACAGAGACAGGGACAGAGACAGAGACAGAGACAGAAACAGAGACAGAAACAGAGACAGACATAGAGACAGAGACAGTGGCAGGGACAGAGGCAGAGACAGAGACAGAGACAGAGACAGAGACAGAGACAGAGACAGAGACAGCGACAGCGACAGAGTCAGGGACAGAGAGAGAGACAGAGATAGAGACAGAGACAGAGACAGTGACAGAGACAGAGACAGAGACAGAGACAGAGACAGAGACAGAGACAGAGACAGAGACAGAGACAGAGACAGAGACAGAGACAGAGACAGAGACAGAGACAGAGACAGAGACAGATACAGAGACAGAGACAGAGACAGAGACAGAGACGGAGACAGAGACAGAGACAGAGACAGAGACAGCGACAGCAACAGAGACAGGGACAGAGACAGAGACAGAGACAGAGACAGATACAGAGACAGAGACAGAGACAGAGACAGAGACGGAGACAGAGACAGAGACAGAGACAGAGACAGCGACAGCGACAGAGACAGGGACAGAGAGAGAGACAGAGACAGAGACTGAGACAGAGACAGAGACAGAGATAGCGAGAGAGACAGAGATAGAGACATCGACAGAGATTGAGACAGAGACAGAGACAGACAGAGACAGAGACAGAGACAGAGACAGAGACAGAGACAGAGACAGAGACAGAGACAGAGACAGAGACAGAGACAGAGACAGAGACAGAGACAGAGACAGAGACAGAGACAGAGACAGAGACAGAGACTGAGACAGAGACAGAGACGGTGTGAGAGACAGAGATAGAGACAGAGACAGAGACAGAGGCAGAGGCAGGGGCAGAGGCAGAGACTGCGGCAGAGACAGTGACGGCGAGAGAGACAGAAACAGAGACAGAAACAGAGACAGACATAGAGACAGAGACAGATGCAGGGACAGGGGCAGAGACAGAGACAGAGACAGAGACAGAGACAGAGACAGAGACAGAGACAGAGACAGAGACAGAGACAGAGACAGAGACAGAGACAGAGACAGAGACAGAGACAGAGACAGAGACAGATACAGAGACAGAGACAGAGACAGAGACAGAGACGGAGACAGAGACAGAGACAGAGACAGAGACAGCGACAGCGACAGAGACAGGGACAGAGAGAGAGACAGAGACAGAGACTGAGACAGAGACAGAGACAGAGATAGCGAGAGAGACAGAGATAGAGACATCGACAGAGATTGAGACAGAGACAGAGACAGACAGAGACAGAGACAGAGACAGAGACAGAGACAGAGACAGAGACAGAGACAGAGACAGAGACAGAGACAGAGACAGAGACAGAGACAGAGACAGAGACAGAGACAGAGACAGAGACAGAGACTGAGACAGAGACAGAGACGGTGTGAGAGACAGAGATAGAGACAGAGACAGAGACAGAGACAGAGGCAGAGGCAGAGGCAGAGGCAGAGACTGCGGCAGAGACAGTGACGGCGAGAGAGACAGAAACAGAGACAGAAACAGAGACAGACATAGAGACAGAGACAGATGCAGGGACAGGGGCAGAGACAGAGACAGAGACAGAGACTGCGACAGAGACAGAGACAGCGAGAGAGACAGAGACAGCGAGAGGGACAGAGATAGAGACAGAGACAGCGACAGAGACAGAGACACGGACAGAGACAGAGACAGAGACAGAAACAGAGACAGAAACAGAGACAGACATAGAGACAGAGACAGTGGCAGGGACAGAGGCAGAGACAGAGACAGAGACAGAGACAGAGACAGAGACAGAGACAGCGACAGCGACAGAGTCAGGGACAGAGAGAGAGACAGAGATAGAGACAGAGACAGAGACAGAGACAGAGACAGAGACAGAGACAGAGACAGATACAGAGACAGAGACAGAGACAGAGACAGAGACAGAGACAGAGACAGAGACAGAGACAGAGACAGATACAGAGACAGAGACAGATACAGAGACAGAGACAGAGACGGAGACAGAGACAGAGACAGAGACAGAGACAGCGACAGCGACAGAGACAGGGACAGAGACAGAGACAGAGACAGAGACAGAGACGGCGTGAGAGACAGAGATAGAGACAGAGGCAGAGACAGAGACAGAGACAGTGAGGTCGAGAGAGACAGAGATAGAGACGGAGACAGAGACAGAGACAGAGGCAGAGGCAGAGACTGCGACAGAGACAGTGACGGCGAGAGAGACAGAGATAGAGACAGAGACAGAGATAGAGACAGAGACAGAGACAGAGGCAGAGGCAGAGGCAGAGGCAGAGACTGCGGCAGAGACAGTGACGGCGAGAGAGACAGAAACAGAGACAGAAACAGAGACAGACATAGAGACAGAGACAGAGGCAGGGACAGGGGCAGAGACAGAGACAGAGACAGAGACTGCGACAGAGACAGAGACAGCGAGAGAGACAGAGATAGAGACAGAGATAGAGACAGAGACAGAGACAGAGACAGAGACAGAGACAGAGACAGAGACAGAGACAGATACAGAGACAGAGACAGAGACAGAGACAGAGTCAGAGACAGAGACAGAGACAGAGACAGAGACAGAGACAGAGACAGATACAGAGACAGAGACAGATACAGAGACAGAGACAGAGACGGAGGCAGAGACAGAGACAGAGACAGAGACAGCGACAGCGACAGAGACAGGGACAGAGAGAGAGACAGAGACAGAGACAGAGACAGAGACAGAGACAGAGACAGAGACAGAGACAGATACAGAGACAGAGACAGAGACAGAGACAGAGACAGAGACAGAGACAGAGACAGAGACAGAGACAGAGACAGAGACGGAGACAGAGACAGAGACAGAGACAGAGACAGAGACAGAGACAGAGACAGAGACAGAGACAGAGACAGAGACAGCGACAGAGACAGAGACATAGACAGAGACAGAGCCAGAGGTGGAAGCAGAGACAGAGACAGCGAGAGAGATAGAGATAGAGGCAGAGACAGAGACAGAGACAGAGATAGAGGCAGCGGCAGAGGCAGAGACTGCGACAGAGAGAGTGACGGCGAGAGAGACAGAGATAGAGACAGCGACAGAGACAGAGACAGGGACGGAGACAGAGACAGAGACCGAGATAGAGACAGAGGCAGAGACAGAGGCAGAGGCAGAGGCAGAGGCAGAGGCAGAGACTGCGACAGAGACAGTGACGGCGAGAGAGACAGAAACAGAGACAGAAGCAGAGACAGACATAGAGACAGAGACAGAGGCAGGGACAGGGGCAGAGACGGAGACAGAGACAGAGACTGCGACAGAGACAGAGACAGCGAGAGAGACAGAGATAGAGACAGAGACAGAGACAGAGACAGAGACAGAGACAGGGACAGAGACAGAGACAGAGCCAGAAACAGAGACAGAAACAGAGACAGACATAGAGACAGAGACAGTGGCAGGGACAGAGGCAGAGACAGAGACAGAGACAGAGACAGAGACAGAGACAGAGACAGCGACAGCGACAGAGTCGGGGACAGAGAGAGAGACAGAGATAGAGACAGAGACAGGGACAGAGACAGAGACAGAGACAGAGACAGAGACAGAGACAGAGACAGAGACAGAGACAGAGACAGAGACAGAGACAGAGACAGAGACAGAGACAGAGACAGAGACAGATACAGAGACAGAGACAGAGACAGAGACAGAGACGGAGACAGAGACAGAGACAGAGACAGAGACAGCGACAGCGACAGAGACAGGGACAGAGAGAGAGACAGAGACAGAGACAGAGACTGAGACAGAGACAGAGACAGAGATAGCGAGAGAGACAGAGATAGAGACATCGACAGAGATTGAGACAGAGACAGAGACAGACAGAGACAGAGACGGAGACAGAGACAGAGACAGAGACAGAGACAGAGACAGAGACAGAGACAGAGACAGAGACAGAGACAGAGACAGAGACAGAGACGGTGTGAGAGACAGAGATAGAGACAGAGACAGAGACAGAGACAGAGACAGAGAGGTCGAGAGAGACAGAGATAGAGACGGAGACAGAGACAGAGACAGAGGCAGAGGCAGAGACTGCGACAGAGACAGTGACGGCGATAGAGACAGAGATAGAGACAGAGACAGAGACAGAGGCAGAGGCAGAGGCAGAGGCAGAGACTGCGGCAGAGACAGTGACGGCGAGAGAGACAGAAACAGAGACAGAACCAGAGACAGACATAGAGACAGAGACAGATGCAGGGACAGGGGCAGAGACAGAGACAGAGACAGAGACTGCGACAGAGACAGAGACAGCGAGAGAGACAGAGACAGCGAGAGAGACAGAGATCGAGACAGAGACAGAGACAGAGACAGAGACAGGGACAGAGACAGAGACAGAGACAGAAACAGAGACAGAAACAGAGACAGACATAGAGACAGAGACAGTGGCAGGGACAGAGGCAGAGACAGAGACAGAGACAGAGACAGAGACAGAGACAGCGACAGCGACAGAGTCAGGGACAGAGAGAGAGACAGAGATAGAGACAGAGACAGAGACAGAGACAGAGACAGAGACAGAGACAGAGACAGAGACAGATACAGAGACAGAGACAGAGACAGAGACAGAGACAGAGACAGAGACAGAGACAGAGACAGAGACAGAGACAGATGCAGAGACAGAGACAGATACAGAGACAGAGACAGAGACGGAGACAGAGACAGAGACAGAGACAGAGACAGAGACAGCGACAGCGACAGAGACAGGGACAGAGAGAGAGACAGAGACAGAGACTGAGACAGAGACAGAGACAGAGATAGCGAGAGAGACAGAGATAGAGACAGAGACAGAGATTGAGACAGAGACAGAGACAGACAGAGACAGAGACAGAGACAGAGACAGAGACAGAGACAGAGACAGAGACAGAGACAGAGACAGAGACAGAGACAGAGACAGAGACGGCGTGAGAGACAGAGATAGAGACAGAGGCAGAGACAGAGACAGAGACAGTGAGGTCGAGAGAGACAGAGATAGAGACGGAGACAGAGACAGAGACAGAGGCAGAGGCAGAGACTGCGACAGAGACAGTGACGTCGAGAGAGACAGAGATAGAGACAGAGACAGAGATAGAGACAGAGACAGAGACAGAGGCAGAGGCAGAGGCAGAGGCAGAGACTGCGGCAGAGACAGTGACGGCGAGAGAGACAGAAACAGAGACAGAAACAGAGACAGACATAGAGACAGAGACAGAGGCAGAGACAGGGGCAGAGACAGAGACAGAGACAGAGACTGCGACAGAGACAGAGACAGCGAGAGAGACAGAGATAGAGACAGAGACAGAGACAGAGACAGAGACAGAGACAGAGACAGAGACAGAGACAGAGACAGAGACAGAGACAGAGACAGAGACAGAGACAGAGACAGAGACAGAGACAGAGACAGAGACAGAGACAGAGACAGAGACAGAGACAGAGACAGAGACAGAGACAGAGACAGAGACAGAGACAGAGACAGAGACAGAGACAGAGACAGAGACAGAGACAGAGACAGAGACAGAGACAGAGACAGAGACAGAGACAGAGACAGAGACAGAGACAGAGACAGAGACAGAGACAGAGACAGAGACAGAGACAGAGACAGAGACAGAGACAGAGACAGAGACAGAGACAGAGACAGAGACAGAGACAGAGACAGAGACAGAGACAGAGACAGAGACAGAGACAGAGACAGAGACAGAGACAGAGACAGAGACAGAGACAGAGACAGAGACAGCGACAGAGACAGAGACATAGACAGAGACAGAGCCAGAGGTGGAAGCAGAGACAGAGACAGCGAGAGAGATAGAGATAGAGGCAGAGACAGAGACAGAGACAGAGATAGAGGCAGCGGCAGAGGCAGAGACTGCGACAGAGACAGTGACGGCGAGAGAGACAGAGATAGAGACAGCGACAGAGACAGAGACAGGGACGGAGGCAGAGACAGAGACCGAGATAGAGACAGAGACAGAGACAGAGGCAGAGGCAGAGGCAGAGGCAGAGGCAGAGACTGCGACAGAGACAGTGACGGCGAGAGAGACAGAAACAGAGACAGAAGCAGAGACAGACATAGAGACAGAGACAGAGGCAGGGACAGGGGCAGAGACAGAGACAGAGACAGAGACTGCGACAGAGACAGAGACAGCGAGAGAGACAGAGATAGAGACAGAGACAGAGACAGAGACAGAGACAGAGACAGAGACAGAGACAGAGACAGAGACAGAGACAGAGACAGAGACAGAGACAGAGAAAGAGACAGAGACAGACATAGAGACAGAGACAAAGGGCAGGGACAGAGGCAGAGACAGAGACAGATACAGAGACAGAGACTGAGACAGAGACAGAGACAGAGACAGAGACAGAGACAGAGACAGAGACAGAGACAGAGACAGAGACAGAGACAGAGACAGAGACTCCGACAGAGACAGAGACAGAGACTCCGACAGAGACAGAGACAGCGAGAGAGACAGAGATAGAGACAGAGACAGAGACAGAGACAGAGACAGGGACAGAGACAGAGACAGAGACAGAGACAGAAACAGAGACAGAAACAGAGACAGACATAGAGACAGAGACAGAGACAGTGGCAGGGACAGAGGCAGAGACAGAGACAGAGACAGAGACAGAGACAGCGACAGCGACAGAGTCAGGGACAGAGAGAGAGACAGAGATAGAGACAGAGACAGAGACAGAGACAGAGACAGAGACAGAGACAGAGACAGATACAGAGACAGAGACAGAGACAGAGACAGAGACAGAGACAGAGACAGATACAGAGACAGAGACAGATACAGAGACAGAGACAGAGACGGAAACAGAGACAGAGACAGAGACAGCGACAGCGACAGAGACAGGGACAGAGAGAGAGACAGGGACAGAGACTGAGACAGAGACAGAGACAGAGATAGCGAGAGAGACAGAGATAGAGACAGAGACAGAGATTGAGACAGAGACAGAGACAGACAGAGACAGAGAGAGAGACAGGGACAGAGACTGAGACAGAGACAGAGACAGAGATAGCGAGAGAGACAGAGATAGAGACAGAGACAGAGATTGAGACAGAGACAGAGACAGACAGAGACAGAGACAGAGACAGAGACAGAGACAGAGACAGAGACAGAGACGGCGTGAGAGACAGAGATAGAGATAGAGACAGAGACAGAGACAGAGACAGAGAGGTCGAGAGAGACAGAGATAGAGACGGAGACAGAGACAGAGACAGAGGCAGAGGCAGAGACTGCGACAGAGACAGTGACGGCGAGAGAGACAGAGATAGAGACAGAGACAGAGATAGAGACAGAGACAGAGACAGAGGCAGTGGCAGAGGCAGAGGCAGAGACTGCGGCAGAGACAGTGACGGCGAGAGAGACAGAAACAGAGACAGAAACAGAGACAGACATAGAGACAGAGACAGAGGCAGGGACAGGGGCAGAGACAGAGACAGAGACAGAGACTGCGACAGAGACAGAGACAGCGAGAGAGACAGGGACAGAGACTGAGACAGAGACAGAGACAGAGATAGCGAGAGAGACAGAGATAGAGACAGAGACAGAGGCAGAGACAGAGGCAGGGACAGAGGCAGACACAGAGACAGAGACAGAGACATGGACAGGGACAGAGGCAGAGGTAAAAGCAGAGACAGAGACAGCGAGAGAGATAGAGATAGAGGCAGAGACAGAGACAGAGTCAGAGATAGAGGCAGCGGCAGAGGCAGGGACTGCGACAGAGACAGTGACGGCGAGAGAGACAGAGATAGAGACAGCGACAGAGACAGAGACAGGGACGGAGACAGAGACAGAAACCGAGATAGAGACAGAGACAGAGACAGAGGTAGACGCAGAGGCAAAGGCAGAGGCAGAGACTGCGACAGAGACAGTGACGGCGAGAGAGACAGAAACAGAGACAGAAACAGAGGCAGACATAGAGACAGAGACAGCGGCAGGGACAGAGGCAGAGACAGAGACAGAGACAGAGACTGCGACAGAGACAGAGACCGCGAGAGAGACAGATATAGAGACAGCGACAGAGACAGAGACAGAGACAGCGAGAGAGACAGAGATAGAGACAGAGACAGGGACAGAGACAGAGACAGAGACAGAGACAGAGACAGAGACAGAGACAGAGACAGAGACAGAGACAGAGACAGAGACAGAGACGGCGTGAGAGACAGAGATAGAGATAGAGAGAGAGACAGAGACAGAGACAGAGAGGTCGAGAGAGACAGAGATAGAGACGGAGACAGAGACAGAGACAGAGGCAGAGGCAGAGACTGCGACAGAGACAGTGACGGCGAGAGAGACAGAGATAGAGACAGAGACAGAGATAGAGACAGAGACAGAGACAGAGGCAGTGGCAGAGGCAGAGGCAGAGACTGCGGCAGAGACAGTGACGGCGAGAGAGACAGAAACAGAGACAGAAACAGAGACAGACATAGAGACAGAGACAGAGGCAGGGACAGGGGCAGAGACAGAGACAGAGACAGAGACTGCGACAGAGACAGAGACAGCGAGAGAGACAGGGACAGAGACTGAGACAGAGACAGAGACAGAGATAGCGAGAGAGACAGAGATAGAGACAGAGACAGAGGCAGAGACAGAGGCAGGGACAGAGGCAGACACAGAGACAGAGACAGAGACATGGACAGGGACAGAGGCAGAGGTAAAAGCAGAGACAGAGACAGCGAGAGAGATAGAGATAGAGGCAGAGACAGAGACAGAGTCAGAGATAGAGGCAGCGGCAGAGGCAGGGACTGCG
Source organism: Megachile rotundata (assembly GCF_050947335.1). Lineage (NCBI taxonomy): Eukaryota > Metazoa > Arthropoda > Insecta > Hymenoptera > Megachilidae > Megachile > Megachile rotundata. The sequence continues at coordinate 1,422,513 of NC_134985.1, read as the reverse complement.
ACAGAGACAGTGACGGCGAGAGAGACAGAGATAGAGACAGCGACAGAGACAGAGACAGGGACGGAGACAGAGACAGAAACCGAGATAGAGACAGAGACAGAGACAGAGGTAGACGCAGAGGCAAAGGCAGAGGCAGAGACTGCGACAGAGACAGTGACGGCGAGAGAGACAGAAACAGAGACAGAAACAGAGGCAGACATAGAGACAGAGACAGCGGCAGGGACAGAGGCAGAGACAGAGACAGAGACAGAGACTGCGACAGAGACAGAGACCGCGAGAGAGACAGATATAGAGACAGCGACAGAGACAGAGACAGAGACAGCGAGAGAGACAGAGATAGAGACAGAGACAGGGACAGAGACAGAGACAGAGACAGAGACTGCGACAGAGACAGAGACCATGAGAGAGACAGAGATAGAGACAGAGACAGAGACAGAGACTGAGACAGCGAGAGAGACAGAGACAGAGACAGAGGCAGAGACAGAGACAGAGACAGAGACGGAGGCAGAGACAAGGACAGAGTCAGAGACAGAGACAGAGGCAGATCCAGAGAGGTCGAGAGAGACAGAGATAGAGACGGAGACAGAGACAGAGACAGAGACGGCGAGAGAGACAGAGACAGAGACAGAGACAGATACAGAGACAGAGACAGAGGCAGAGGCAGCGGCAGAGACTGCGACAGAGACAGTGACGGCGAGAGAGACAGAGATAGAGACAGAGACAGAGACAGAGACAGAGAAGGAGACAGAGACAGAGAAGGAGACAGAGACAGAGACAGCGACAGAGACAGAGACAGCGACAGCGACAGAGACAGGGCCAGAGAGAGAGACAGAGACAGAGACTGAGACAGAGACAGAGACAGAGATAGCGAGAGAGACAGAGATAGAGACAGAGACAGAGATTGAGACAGAGACAGAGACAGACAGAGACAGAGACAGAGACAGAGACAGAGACAGAGACAGAGACAGAGACAGAGACAGAGACAGAGACAGAGACAGAGACAGAGACAGAGACAGAGACAGAGACAGAGACAGAGACAGAGACAGAGACAGAGACAGAGACAGAGACAGAGACAGAGACAGAGACAGAGACAGAGACAGAGACAGTTACACAGACAGAGACAGAGACAGACACAGATACAGAGGCAGAGACAGAGACAGAAGCAGAGACAGAGACAGAGACAGAGACGGAGGCAGAGACAGAGACAGAGACAGAGACAGAGACAGAGACAGAGACAGAGGCAGAGGCAGAGAGGTCGAGAGAGACAGAGATAGAGACGGAGACAGAGACAGAGACAGAGACAGAGACAGCGGCAGAGGCAGAGAGGTCGAGAGAGACAGAGATAGAGACGGAGACAGAGACAGAGACAGAGACGGCGAGAGAGACAGAGACAGAGACAGAGACAGATACAGAGACAGAGACAGAGACAGAGGCAGGGACAGAGGCAGAGGCAGAGACAGAGACAGAGACAGAGACAGCGACAGAGACAGAGACCGCGAGAGAGACAGCGATAGAGACAGAGACAGAGACAGAGACAGCGAGAGAGACAGAGATAGAGACAGAGACAGAGACAGAGACAGAGACAGAGACAGAGACTGCGACAGAGACAGAGACCGCGAGAGAGACAGAGATAGAGACAGAGACAGAGACAGAGACTGAGACAGCGAGAGAGACAGAGACAGAGACAGAGACAGAGACAGAGACAGAGACAGAGACAAAGACAGAGGCAGAGAGAGAGACGGCGAGAGAGACAGAGATAGAGACAGAGACAGAGACAGAGACAGAGATAGAGACAGAGACAGAGACAGACACAGATACAGAGACAGAGACAGAGACAGAAGCAGAGACAGAGACAGAGACAGAGACGGAGGCAGAGACAGAGACAGAGACAGAGACAGAGACAGAGACAGAGACAGAGACAGAGACAGAGACTCAGACAGCGAGAGAGACAGAGACAGAGACAGAGACAGAGACAGAGACAGAGACAAAGACAGAGGCAGAGAGAGAGACGGCGAGAGAGACAGAGATAGAGACAGAGACAGAGACAGAGACAGAGATAGAGACAGAGACAGAGACAGACACAGATACAGAGACAGAGACAGAGACAGAAGCAGAGACAGAGACAGAGACAGAGACGGAGGCAGAGACAGAGACAGAGACAGAGACAGAGACAGAGACAGAGACAGAGACAGAGACAGAGACAGATACAGATACAGAGACAGAGACAGATACAGAGACAGAGACAGATACAGAGACAGATACAGAGACAGAGACAGATACAGAGACAGAGACAGAGACAGAGACAGAGACAGAGGCAGAGGCAGAGGCAGAGACTGCGACAGAGACAGTGACGGCGAGAGAGACAGAGATAGAGACAGAGACAGAGACAGAGACAGAGACAGAGACAGAGACGGAGACAGAGACAGAGACAGAGACAGAGACAGAGACAGCGACAGCGACAGAGACAGGGACAGAGAGAGAGACAGAGACAGAGACTGAGACAGAGACAGAGACAGAGATAGCGAGAGAGACAGAGATAGAGACAGAGACAGAGTTTGATACAGAGACAGAGACAGACAGAGACAGAGACAGAGATAGAGGCAGCGGCAGAGGCCGAGACTGCGACAGAGACAGTGACGGCGAGAGAGACAGAGATAGAGACAGCGACAGAGACAGAGACAGGGACGGAGACAGAGACAGAGACCGAGATAGAGACAGAGACAGAGACAGAGGCAGAGGCAGAGGCAGAGGCAGAGGCAGAGGCAGAGACTGCGACAGAGACAGTGACGGCGAGAGAGACAGAAACAGAGACAGAAGCAGAGACAGACATAGAGACAGAGACAGATGCAGGGACAGGGGCAGAGACAGAGACAGAGACAGAGACTGCGACAGAGACAGAGACAGCGAGAGAGACAGAGACAGCGAGAGAGACAGAGATAGAGACAGAGACAGAGACAGAGACAGAGACAGGGACAGAGACAGAGACAGAGACAGAAACAGAGACAGAAACAGAGACAGACATAGAGACAGAGACAGTGGCAGGGACAGAGGCAGAGACAGAGACAGAGACAGAGACAGAGACAGAGACAGCGACAGCGACAGAGTCAGGGACAGAGAGAGAGACAGAGATAGAGACAGAGACAGAGACAGAGACAGAGACAGAGACAGAGACAGAGACAGAGACAGAGACAGCGACAGCGACAGAGACAGGGACAGAGAGAGAGACAGAGACAGAGACTGAGACAGAGACAGAGACAGAGATAGCGAGAGAGACAGAGATAGAGACAGAGACAGAGATTGAGACAGAGACAGAGACAGACAGAGACAGAGACAGAGACAGAGACAGAGACAGAGACAGAGACAGAGACAGAGACAGAGACAGAGACAGAGACAGAGACAGAGACAGAGACAGAGACAGAGACAGAGACAGAGACAGAGACAGAGACAGAGACAGAGACAGAGACAGAGACAGAGACAGAGACAGAGACAGAGACAGAGACAGAGACAGAGACAGCGACAGAGACAGAGACATAGACAGAGACAGAGCCAGAGGTGGAAGCAGAGACAGAGACAGCGAGAGAGATAGAGATAGAGGCAGAGACAGAGACAGAGACAGAGATAGAGGCAGCGGCAGAGGCAGAGACTGCGACAGAGACAGTGACGGCGAGAGAGACAGAGATAGAGACAGCGACAGAGACAGAGACAGGGACGGAGACAGAGACAGAGACCGAGATAGAGACAGAGACAGAGACAGAGGCAGAGGCAGAGGCAGAGGCAGAGGCAGAGACTGCGACAGAGACAGTGACGGCGAGAGAGACAGAAACAGAGACAGAAGCAGAGACAGACATAGAGACAGAGACAGAGGCAGGGACAGGGGCAGAGACGGAGACAGAGACAGAGACTGCGACAGAGACAGAGACAGCGAGAGAGACAGAGATAGAGACAGAGACAGAGACAGAGACAGAGACAGAGACAGAGACAGAGAGAGAGACAGAGACAGAGACAGAGACAGAGACAGAGACAGAGACAGAGACAGAGACAGGGACAGAGACAGAGACAGAGACAGAAACAGAGACAGAAACAGAGACAGACATAGAGACAGAGACAGTGGCAGGGACAGAGGCAGAGGCAGAGACAGAGACAGAGACAGAGACAGAGACAGAGACAGAGACAGCGACAGAGTCAGGGACAGAGAGAGAGACAGAGATAGAGACAGAGACAGAGACAGTGACAGAGACAGAGACAGAGACAGAGACAGAGACAGAGACAGAGACAGAGACAGAGACAGAGACAGAGACAGAGACAGAGACAGAGACAGAGACAGAGACAGAGACAGATACAGAGACAGAGACAGAGACAGAGGCAGAGACGGAGACAGAGACAGAGACAGAGACAGAGACAGCGACAGCGACAGAGACAGGGACAGAGAGAGAGACAGAGACAGAGACTGAGACAGAGACAGAGACAGAGATAGCGAGAGAGACAGAGATAGAGACATCGACAGAGATTGAGACAGAGACAGAGACAGACAGAGACAGAGACAGAGACAGAGACAGAGACAGAGACAGAGACAGAGACAGAGACAGAGACAGAGACAGAGACAGAGACAGAGACAGAGACAGAGACAGAGACAGAGACAGAGACAGAGACAGAGACAGAGACAGAGACAGAGACAGAGACAGAGACAGAGACGGTGTGAGAGACAGAGACAGAGACAGAGACAGAGACAGAGACAGAGACAGAGAGGTCGAGAGAGACAGAGATAGAGACGGAGACAGAGACAGAGACAGAGGCAGAGGCAGAGACTGCGACAGAGACAGTGACGGCGAGAGAGACAGAGATAGAGACAGAGACAGAGACAGAGGCAGAGGCAGAGGCAGAGGCAGAGACTGCGGCAGAGACAGTGACGGCGAGAGAGACAGAAACAGAGACAGAAACAGAGACAGACATAGAGACAGAGACAGATGCAGGGACAGGGGCAGAGACAGAGACAGAGACAGAGACTGCGACAGAGACAGAGACAGCGAGAGAGACAGAGACAGCGAGAGGGACAGAGATAGAGACAGAGACAGAGACAGAGACAGAGACAGAGACAGAGACAGATACAGAGACAGATACAGAGACAGAGACAGAGACAGAGACAGAGACAGAGACAGAGACAGAGAAAGAGACAGAGACAGAGACAGAGACAGAGACAGATACAGAGACAGAGACAGATACAGAGACAGAGATAGCGAGAGAGACAGAGATAGAGACAGAGACAGAGATTGAGACAGAGACAGAGACAGACAGAGACAGAGACAGAGACAGAGACAGAGACAGAGACAGAGACAGAGACAGAGACAGAGACAGAGACAGAGACAGAGACAGAGACAGAGACAGAGACAGAGACAGAGACGGCGTGAGAGACAGAGATAGAGACAGAGGCAGAGACAGAGACAGAGACAGTGAGGTCGAGAGAGACAGAGATAGAGACGGAGACAGAGACAGAGACAGAGGCAGAGGCAGAGACTGCGACAGAGACAGTGACGGCGAGAGAGACAGAGATAGAGACAGAGACAGAGATGGAGACAGAGACAGAGACAGAGGCAGAGGCAGAGGCAGAGGCAGAGACTGCGGCAGAGACAGTGACGGCGAGAGAGACAGAAACAGAGACAGAAACAGAGACAGACATAGAGACAGAGACAGAGGCAGGGACAGGGGCAGAGACAGAGACAGAGACAGAGACTGCGACAGAGACAGAGACAGCGAGAGAGACAGAGATAGAGACAGAGATAGAGACAGAGACAGAGACAGAGACAGAGACAGAGACAGAGACAGAGACAGAGACAGAGACAGATACAGAGACAGAGACAGAGACAGAGACAGAGACAGAGACAGAGACAGAGACAGAGACAGAGACAGAGACAGAGACAGAGACAGAGACAGATACAGAGACAGAGACAGAGACGGAGGCAGAGACAGAGACAGAGACAGAGACAGCGACAGCGACAGAGACAGGGACAGAGAGAGAGACAGAGACAGAGACAGAGACAGAGACAGAGACAGAGACAGAGACAGATACAGAGACAGGGACAGAGACAGAGACAGAGACAGAGACAGAGACAGAGACAGAGACAGAGACAGAGACAGAGACAGAGACAGAGACAGAGACAGAGACAGAGACAGAGACAGAGACAGAGACAGAGACAGAGACAGAGACAGAGACAGAGACAGAGACAGAGACAGAGACAGAGACAGAGACAGAGACAGAGACAGAGACAGAGACAGAGACAGAGACAGCGACAGAGACAGAGACATAGACAGAGACAGAGCCAGAGGTGGAAGCAGAGACAGAGACAGAGACAGAGACAGAGGCAGAGGCAGAGACTGCGACAGAGACAGTGACGTCGAGAGAGACAGAGATAGAGACAGAGACAGAGATAGAGACAGAGACAGAGACAGAGGCAGAGGCAGAGGCAGAGGCAGAGACTGCGGCAGAGACAGTGACGGCGAGAGAGACAGAAACAGAGACAGAAACAGAGACAGACATAGAGACAGAGACAGAGGCAGGGACAGGGGCAGAGACAGAGACAGAGACAGAGACTGCGACAGAGACAGAGACAGCGAGAGAGACAGAGATAGAGACAGAGACAGAGACAGAGACAGAGACAGAGACAGAGACAGAGACAGAGACAGAGACAGAGACAGAGACAGAGACAGAGACAGAGACAGAGACAGAGACAGAGACAGAGACAGAGACAGAGACAGAGACAGACATAGAGACAGAGACAAAGGGCAGGGACAGAGGCAGAGACAGAGACAGATACAGAGACAGAGACTGAGACAGAGACAGAGACAGAGACAGAGACAGAGACAGAGACAGAGACAGAGACAGAGACAGAGACAGAGACAGAGACAGAGACAGAGACAGAGACAGAGACAGAGACAGAGACTCCGACAGAGACAGAGACAGCGAGAGAAACAGAGATAGAGACAGAGACAGAGACAGAGACAGAGACAGGGACAGAGACAGAGACAGAGACAGAGACAGAGACAGAAACAGAGACAGAAACAGAGACAGACATAGAGACAGAGACAGAGACAGTGGCAGGGACAGAGGCAGAGACAGAGACAGAGACAGAGACAGAGACAGAGACAGCGACAGCGACAGAGTCAGGGACAGAGAGAGAGACAGAGATAGAGACAGAGACAGAGACAGAGACAGAGACAGAGACAGAGACAGAGACAGATACAGAGACAGAGACAGAGACAGAGACAGAGACAGAGACAGAGACAGAGACAGAGACAGAGACAGAGACAGAGACAGAGACAGAGACAGATACAGAGACAGAGACAGATACAGAGACAGAGACAGAGACGGAAACAGAGACAGAGACAGAGACAGCGACAGCGACAGAGACAGGGACAGAGAGAGAGACAGGGACAGAGACTGAGACAGAGACAGAGACAGAGATAGCGAGAGAGACAGAGATAGAGACAGAGACAGAGATTGAGACAGAGACAGAGACAGACAGAGACAGAGACAGAGACAGAGACAGAGCCAGAGACAGAGACAGAGACAGAGACAGAGACAGAGACAGAGACAGAGACAGAGACAGAGACAGAGACAGAGACAGAGACAGAGACAGAGACGGCGTGAGAGACAGAGATAGAGATAGAGACAGAGACAGAGACAGAGACAGAGAGGTCGAGAGAGACAGAGATAGAGACGGAGACAGAGACAGAGACAGAGGCAGAGGCAGAGACTGCGACAGAGACAGTGACGGCGAGAGAGACAGAGATAGAGACAGAGACAGAGATAGAGACAGAGACAGAGACAGAGGCAGAGGCAGAGGCAGAGGCAGAGACTGCGGCAGAGACAGTGACGGCGAGAGAGACAGAAACAGAGACAGAAACAGAGACAGACATAGAGACAGAGACAGAGGCAGGGACAGGGGCAGAGACAGAGACAGAGACAGAGACTGCGACAGAGACAGAGACAGCGAGAGAGACAGGGACAGAGACTGAGACAGAGACAGAGACAGAGATAGCGAGAGAGACAGAGATAGAGACAGAGACAGAGGCAGAGACAGAGGCAGGGACAGAGGCAGACACAGAGACAGAGACAGAGACATGGACAGGGACAGAGGCAGAGGTAAAAGCAGAGACAGAGACAGCGAGAGAGATAGAGATAGAGGCAGAGACAGAGACAGAGACAGAGACGGAGGCAGAGACAAGGACAGAGTCAGAGACAGAGACAGAGGCAGAGGCAGAGAGGTCGAGAGAGACAGAGATAGAGACGGAGACAGAGACAGAGACAGAGACGGCGAGAGAGACAGAGACAGAGACAGAGACAGAGACAGAGACAGATACAGAGACAGAGACAGAGGCAGAGGCAGCGGCAGAGACTGCGACAGAGACAGTGACGGCGAGAGAGACAGAGATAGAGACAGAGACAGAGACAGAGACAGATACAGATACAGAGACAGAGACAGATACAGAGACAGAGACAGATACAGAGACAGATACAGAGACAGAGACAGATACAGAGACAGAGACAGAGACAGAGACAGAGACAGAGACAGAGACAGAGACAGAGACAGAGGCAGAGGCAGAGGCAGAGACTGCGACAGAGACAGTGACGGCGAGAGAGACAGAGATAGAGACAGAGACAGAGACAGAGACAGAGACAGAGACAGAGACGGAGACAGAGACAGAGACAGAGACAGAGACAGAGACAGCGACAGCGACAGAGACAGGCACAGAGAGAGAGACAGAGACAGAGACTGAGACAGAGACAGAGACAGAGATAGCGAGAGAGACAGAGATAGAGACAGAGACAGAGACAGAGACAGAGACAGGGACAGAGAGAGAGACAGAGACAGAGACTGAGACAGAGACAGAGACAGAAATAGCGAGAGAGACAGAGATAGAGACAGAGACAGAGATTGAGACAGATACAGAGACAGACAGAGACAGAGACAGAGACAGAGACAGAGACAGAGACAGAGACAGAGACAGAGACAGAGACAGAGACAGAGACAGAGACAGAGACAGAGACAGAGACAGAGACAGAGACAGAGACAGAGACAGAGACAGAGACAGAGACAGAGACAGAGACAGAGACAGAGACAGAGACAGAGACAGAGACAGCGACAGAGACAGGGACATAGACAGAGACAGAGCCAGAGGTGGAAGCAGAGGCAGAGACTGCGACAGAGACAGTGACGGCGAGAGAGACAGAAACAGAGACAGAAGCAGAGACAGACATAGAGACAGAGACAGAGGCAGGGACAGGGGCAGAGACGGAGACAGAGACAGAGACTGCGACAGAGACAGAGACAGCGAGAGAGACAGAGATAGAGACAGAGACAGAGACAGAGACAGAGACAGAGACAGAGACAGAGAGAGAGACAGAGACAGAGACAGAGACAGAGACAGAGACAGAGAAAGAGACAGAGACAGACATAGAGACTGAGACAAAGGGCAGGGACAGAGGCAGAGACAGAGACAGATACAGAGACAGAGACTGAGACAGAGACAGAGACAGAGACAGAGACAGAGACAGAGACAGAGACAGAGAAAGAGACAGAGACTGACATAGAGACTGAGACAAAGGGCAGGGACAGACGCAGAGACAGAGACAGATACAGAGACAGAGACTGAGACAGAGACAGAGACAGAGACAGAGACAGAGACAGAGACAGAGACAGAGACTCCGACAGAGACAGAGACAGAGACAGAGACAGAGACAGAGACTGCGACAGAGACAGTGACGTCGAGAGAGACAGAGATAGAGACAGAGACAGAGATAGAGACAGAGACAGAGACAGAGGCAGAGGCAGAGGCAGAGGCAGAGACTGCGGCAGAGACAGTGACGGCGAGAGAGACAGAAACAGAGACAGAAACAGAGACAGACATAGAGACAGAGACAGAGGCAGGGACAGGGGCAGAGACAGAGACAGAGACAGAGACTGCGACAGAGACAGAGACAGCGAGAGAGACAGAGATAGAGACAGAGACAGAGACAGAGACAGAGACAGGGACAGAGGCAGAGACAGAGACAGAGACAGAGACAGAGACAGAGACAGAGACAGAGACAGAGACAGAGACAGAGACAGAGACAGACATAGAGACAGAGACAAAGGGCAGGGACAGAGGCAGAGACAGAGACAGATACAGAGACAGAGACTGAGACAGAGACAGAGACAGAGACAGAGACAGAGACAGAGACAGAGACAGAGACAGAGACAGAGACAGAGACAGAGACAGAGACAGAGACTCCGACAGAGACAGAGACAGCGAGAGAGACAGAGATAGAGACAGAGACAGAGACAGAGACAGAGACAGGGACAGAGACAGAGACAGAGACAGAGACAGAAACAGAGACAGAAACAGAGACAGACATAGAGACAGAGACAGAGACAGTGGCAGGGACAGAGGCAGAGACAGAGACAGAGACAGAGACAGAGACAGAGACAGCGACAGCGACAGAGTCAGGGACAGAGAGAGAGACAGAGATAGAGACAGAGACAGAGACAGAGACAGAGACAGAGACAGAGACAGAGACAGATACAGAGACAGAGACAGAGACAGAGACAGAGACAGAGACAGAGACAGAGACAGAGACAGATACAGAGACAGAGACAGATACAGAGACAGAGACAGAGACGGAAACAGAGACAGAGACAGAGACAGCGACAGCGACAGAGACAGGGACAGAGAGAGAGACAGGGACAGAGACTGAGACAGAGACAGAGACAGAGATAGCGAGAGAGACAGAGATAGAGACAGAGACAGAGATTGAGACAGAGACAGAGACAGACAGAGACAGAGACAGAGACAGAGACAGAGCCAGAGACAGAGACAGAGACAGAGACAGAGACAGAGACAGAGACAGAGACAGAGACAGAGACAGAGACAGAGACAGAGACAGAGACAGAGACAGAGACGGCGTGAGAGACAGAGATAGAGATAGAGACAGAGACAGAGACAGAGACAGAGAGGTCGAGAGAGACAGAGATAGAGACGGAGACAGAGACAGAGACAGAGGCAGAGGCAGAGACTGCGACAGAGACAGTGACGGCGAGAGAGACAGAGATAGAGACAGAGACAGAGATAGAGACAGAGACAGAGACAGAGGCAGAGGCAGAGGCAGAGGCAGAGACTGCGGCAGAGACAGTGACGGCGAGAGAGACAGAAACAGAGACAGAAACAGAGACAGACATAGAGACAGAGACAGAGGCAGGGACAGGGGCAGAGACAGAGACAGAGACAGAGACAGAGACAGAGACAGAGACAGAGACAGAAACAGAGACAGAGACAGAGACAGAGACAGAGACAGAGACAGAGACAGAGACAGAGACAGAGACAGAGACAGAGACAGAGACAGAGACAGAGACAGAGACAGAGACAGAGACAGTTACACAGACAGAGACAGAGACAGACACAGATACAGAGGCAGAGACAGAGACAGAAGCAGAGACAGAGACAGAGACAGAGACGGAGGCAGAGACAGAGACAGAGACAGAGACAGAGACAGAGGCAGAGGCAGAGAGGTCGAGAGAGACAGAGATAGAGACGGAGACAGAGACAGAGACAGAGACAGAGACAGCGGCAGAGGCAGAGAGGTCGAGAGAGACAGAGATAGAGACGGAGACAGAGACAGAGACAGAGACGGCGAGAGAGACAGAGACAGAGACAGAGACAGAGACAGATACAGAGACAGAGACAGAGACAGAGGCAGGGACAGAGGCAGAGACAGAGACAGAGACAGAGACAGCGACAGAGACAGAGACCGCGAGAGAGACAGCGATAGAGACAGAGACAGAGACAGAGACAGCGAGAGAGACAGAGATAGAGACAGAGACAGAGACAGAGACAGAGACAGAGACTGCGACAGAGACAGAGACCGCGAGAGAGACAGAGATAGAGACAGAGACAGAGACAGAGACTGAGACAGCGAGAGAGACAGAGACAGAGACAGAGACAGAGACAGAGACAGAGACAAAGACAGAGGCAGAGAGAGAGACGGCGAGAGAGACAGAGATAGAGACAGAGACAGAGACAGAGACAGAGATAGAGACAGAGACAGAGACAGACACAGATACAGAGACAGAGACAGAGACAGAAGCAGAGACAGAGACAGAGACAGAGACGGAGGCAGAGACAGAGACAGAGACAGAGACAGAGACAGAGACAGAGACAGAGACAGAGACAGAGACAGAGACAGAGACTCAGACAGCGAGAGAGACAGAGACAGAGACAGAGACAGAGACAGAGACAGAGACAAAGACAGAGGCAGAGAGAGAGACGGCGAGAGAGACAGAGATAGAGACAGAGACAGAGACAGAGACAGAGATAGAGACAGAGACAGAGACAGACACAGATACAGAGACAGAGACAGAGACAGAAGCAGAGACAGAGACAGAGACAGAGACGGAGGCAGAGACAGAGACAGAGACAGAGACAGAGACAGAGACAGAGACAGAGACAGAGACAGAGACAGATACAGATACAGAGACAGAGACAGATACAGAGACAGAGACAGATACAGAGACAGATACAGAGACAGAGACAGATACAGAGACAGAGACAGAGACAGAGACAGAGACAGAGACAGAGACAGAGGCAGAGGCAGAGGCAGAGACTGCGACAGAGACAGTGACGGCGAGAGAGACAGAGATAGAGACAGAGACAGAGACACAGACAGAGACAGAGACAGAGACGGAGACAGAGACAGAGACAGAGACAGAGACAGAGACAGCGACAGCGACAGAGACAGGGACAGAGAGAGAGACAGAGACAGAGACTGAGACAGAGACAGAGACAGAGATAGCGAGAGAGACAGAGATAGAGACAGAGACAGAGTTTGATACAGAGACAGAGACAGACAGAGACAGAGACAGAGATAGAGGCAGCGGCAGAGGCAGAGACTGCGACAGAGACAGTGACGGCGAGAGAGACAGAAACAGAGACAGAAGCAGAGACAGACATAGAGACAGAGACAGATGCAGGGACAGGGGCAGAGACAGAGACAGAGACAGAGACTGCGACAGAGACAGAGACAGCGAGAGAGACAGAGACAGCGAGAGAGACAGAGATAGAGACAGAGACAGAGACAGAGACAGAGACAGAGACAGGGACAGAGACAGAGACAGAGACAGAAACAGAGACAGAAACAGAGACAGACATAGAGACAGAGACAGTGGCAAGGACAGAGGCAGAGACAGAGACAGAGACAGAGACAGAGACAGAGACAGCGACAGCGACAGAGTCAGGGACAGAGAGAGAGACAGAGATAGAGACAGAGACAGAGACAGAGACAGAGACAGAGACAGAGACAGAGACAGCGACAGCGACAGAGACAGGGACAGAGAGAGAGACAGAGACAGAGACTGAGACAGAGACAGAGACAGAGATAGCGAGAGAGACAGAGATAGAGACAGAGACAGAGATTGAGACAGATACAGAGACAGACAGAGACAGAGACAGAGACAGAGACCGAGACAGAGACAGAGACAGAGACAGAGACAGAGACAGAGACAGAGACAGAGACAGAGACAGAGACAGAGACAGAGACAGAGACAGAGACAGAGACAGAGACAGAGACAGAGACAGAGACAGAGACAGAGACAGAGACAGAGACAGAGACAGAGACAGAGACAGAGACAGAGACAGAGACAGAGACAGCGACAGAGACAGAGACATAGACAGAGACAGAGCCAGAGGTGGAAGCAGAGACAGAGACAGCGAGAGAGATAGAGATAGAGGCAGAGACAGAGACAGAGACAGAGATAGAGGCAGCGGCAGAGGCAGAGACTGCGACAGAGACAGTGACGGCGAGAGAGACAGAGATAGAGACAGCGACAGAGACAGAGACAGGGACGGAGACAGAGACAGAGACCGAGATAGAGACAGAGACAGAGACAGAGGCAGAGGCAGAGGCAGAGGCAGAGACTGCGACAGAGACAGTGAGGGCGAGAGAGACAGAAACAGAGACAGAAGCAGAGACAGACATAGAGACAGAGACAGAGGCAGGGACAGGGGCAGAGACGGAGACAGAGACAGAGACAGAGACAGAGACAGAGACAGAGCCAGAGACAGAGACAGAGACAGAGACAGAGACAGAGACGGTGTGAGAGACAGAGATAGAGACAGAGACAGAGACAGAGACAGAGACAGAGAGGTCGAGAGAGACAGAGATAGAGACGGAGACAGAGACAGAGACAGAGGCAGAGGCAGAGACTGCGACAGAGACAGTGACGGCGAGAGAGACAGAGATAGAGACAGAGACAGAGACAGAGGCAGAGGCAGAGGCAGAGGCAGAGACTGCGGCAGAGACAGTGACGGCGAGAGAGACAGAAACAGAGACAGAAACAGAGACAGACATAGAGACAGAGACAGATGCAGGGACAGGGGCAGAGACAGAGACAGAGACAGAGACTGCGACAGAGACAGAGACAGCGAGAGAGACAGAGACAGCGAGAGGGACAGAGATAGAGACAGAGACAGAGACAGAGACAGAGACACGGACAGAGACAGAGACAGAGACAGAAACAGAGACAGAAACAGAGACAGACATAGAGACAGAGACAGTGGCAGGGACAGAGGCAGAGACAGAGACAGAGACAGAGACAGAGACAGAGACAGCGACAGCGACAGAGTCAGGGACAGAGAGAGAGACAGAGATAGAGACAGAGACAGAGACAGAGACAGAGACAGAGACAGAGACAGAGACAGAGACAGATACAGAGACAGAGACAGAGACAGAGACAGAGACAGAGACAGAGACAGAGACAGAGACAGAGACAGAGACAGAGACAGAGACAGAGACAGATACAGAGACAGAGACAGATACAGAGACAGAGACAGAGACGGAGACAGAGACAGAGACAGAGACAGAGACAGCGACAGCGACAGAGACAGGGACAGAGAGAGAGACAGAGACAGAGACTGAGACAGAGACAGAGACAGAGATAGCGAGAGAGACAGAGATAGAGACAGAGACAGAGATTGAGACAGAGACAGAGACAGACAGAGACAGAGACAGAGACAGAGACAGAGACAGAGACAGAGACAGAGACAGAGACAGAGACAGAGACAGAGACAGAGACAGAGACAGAGACAGAGACAGAGACAGAGACAGATACAGAGACAGAGACAGAGACAGAGACAGAGACAGAGACAGAGACAGAGACAGAGACAGAGACAGAGACAGAGACAGAGACAGATACAGAGACAGAGACAGATACAGAGACAGAGACAGAGACGGAGGCAGAGACAGAGACAGAGACAGAGACAGCGACAGCGACAGAGACAGGGACAGAGAGAGAGACAGAGACAGAGACAGAGACAGAGACAGAGACAGAGACAGATACAGAGACAGAGACAGAGACAGAGACAGAGACAGAGACAGAGACAGAGACAGAGACAGAGACAGAGACAGAGACAGAGACAGAGACAGAGACAGAGACAGAGACAGAGACAGAGACAGAGACAGAGACAGAGACAGAGACAGAGACAGAGACAGAGACAGAGACAGAGACAGAGACAGAGACAGAGACAGAGACAGAGACAGAGACAGCGACAGAGACAGAGACATAGACAGAGACAGAGCCAGAGGTGGAAGCAGAGACAGAGACAGAGACAGAGACAGAGGCAGAGGCAGAGACTGCGACAGAGACAGTGACGTCGAGAGAGACAGAGATAGAGACAGAGACAGAGATAGAGACAGAGACAGAGACAGAGGCAGAGGCAGAGGCAGAGGCAGAGACTGCGGCAGAGACAGTGACGGCGAGAGAGACAGAAACAGAGACAGAAACAGAGACAGACATAGAGACAGAGACAGAGGCAGGGACAGGGGCAGAGACAGAGACAGAGACAGAGACTGCGACAGAGACAGAGACAGCGAGAGAGACAGAGATAGAGACAGAGACAGAGACAGAGACAGAGACAGAGACAGAGACAGCGACAGAGTCAGGGACAGAGAGAGAGACAGAGATAGAGACAGAGACAGAGACAGTGACAGAGACAGAGACAGAGACAGAGACAGAGACAGAGACAGAGACAGAGACAGAGACAGAGACAGAGACAGAGACAGAGACAGAGACAGAGACAGAGACAGAGACAGAGACAGAGCCAGAGACAGAGACAGAGACAGAGACAGAGACGGTGTGAGAGACAGAGATAGAGACAGAGACAGAGACAGAGACAGAGACAGAGAGGTCGAGAGAGACAGAGATAGAGACGGAGACAGAGACAGAGACAGAGGCAGAGGCAGAGACTGCGACAGAGACAGTGACGGCGAGAGAGACAGAGATAGAGACAGAGACAGAGACAGAGGCAGAGGCAGAGGCAGAGGCAGAGACTGCGGCAGAGACAGTGACGGCGAGAGAGACAGAAACAGAGACAGAAACAGAGACAGACATAGAGACAGAGACAGATGCAGGGACAGGGGCAGAGACAGAGACAGAGACAGAGACTGCGACAGAGACAGAGACAGCGAGAGAGACAGAGACAGCGAGAGGGACAGAGATAGAGACAGAGACAGAGACAGAGACAGAGACACGGACAGAGACAGAGACAGAGACAGAAACAGAGACAGAAACAGAGACAGACATAGAGACAGAGACAGTGGCAGGGACAGAGGCAGAGACAGAGACAGAGACAGAGACAGAGACAGAGACAGAGACAGCGACAGCGACAGAGTCAGGGACAGAGAGAGAGACAGAGATAGAGACAGAGACAGAGACAGAGACAGAGACAGAGACAGAGACAGAGACAGAGACAGAGACAGATACAGAGACAGAGACAGAGACAGAGACAGAGACAGAGACAGAGACAGAGACAGAGACAGAGACAGAGACAGAGACAGAGACAGATACAGAGACAGAGACAGATACAGAGACAGAGACAGAGACGGAGACAGAGACAGAGACAGAGACAGAGACAGCGACAGCGACAGAGACAGGGACAGAGAGAGAGACAGAGACAGAGACTGAGACAGAGACAGAGACAGAGACAGAGACAGAGACTCCGACAGAGACAGAGACAGCGAGAGAGACAGAGATAGAGACAGAGACAGAGACAGAGACAGAGACAGGGACAGAGACAGAGACAGAGACAGAGACAGAAACAGAGACAGAAACAGAGACAGACATAGAGACAGAGACAGACATAGAGACAGAGACAGAGACAGTGGCAGGGACAGAGGCAGAGACAGAGACAGAGACAGAGACAGAGACAGAGACAGCGACAGCGACAGAGTCAGGGACAGAGAGAGAGACAGAGATAGAGACAGAGACAGAGACAGAGACAGAGACAGAGACAGAGACAGAGACAGAGACAGATACAGAGACAGAGACAGAGACAGAGACAGAGACAGAGACAGAGACAGAGACAGAGACAGAGACAGATACAGAGACAGAGACAGATACAGAGACAGAGACAGAGACGGAAGCAGAGACAGAGACAGAGACAGAGACGGCGTGAGAGACAGAGATAGAGATAGAGACAGAGACAGAGACAGAGACAGAGAGGTCGAGAGAGACAGAGATAGAGACGGAGACAGAGACAGAGACAGAGGCAGAGGCAGAGACTGCGACAGAGACAGTGACGGCGAGAGAGACAGAGATAGAGACAGAGACAGAGATAGAGACAGAGACAGAGACAGAGGCAGAGGCAGAGGCAGAGGCAGAGACTGCGGCAGAGACAGTGACGGCGAGAGAGACAGAAACAGAGACAGAAACAGAGACAGACATAGAGACAGAGACAGAGGCAGGGACAGGGGCAGAGACAGAGACAGAGACAGAGACTGCGACAGAGACAGAGACAGCGAGAGAGACAGGGACAGAGACTGAGACAGAGACAGAGACAGAGATAGCGAGAGAGACAGAGATAGAGACAGAGACAGAGGCAGAGACAGAGGCAGGGACAGAGGCAGACACAGAGACAGAGACAGAGACATGGACAGGGACAGAGGCAGAGGTAAAAGCAGAGACAGAGACAGCGAGAGAGATAGAGATAGAGGCAGAGACAGAGACAGAGACGGAGGCAGAGACAAGGACAGAGTCAGAGACAGAGACAGAGGCAGAGGCAGAGAGGTCGAGAGAGACAGAGATAGAGACGGAGACAGAGACAGAGACAGAGACGGCGAGAGAGACAGAGACAGAGACAGAGACAGATACAGAGACAGAGACAGAGGCAGAGGCAGCGGCAGAGACTGCGACAGAGACAGTGACGGCGAGAGAGACAGAGATAGAGACAGAGACAGAGACAGAGACAGAGAAGGAGACAGAGACAGAGAAGGAGACAGAGACAGAGACAGCGACAGAGACAGAGACAGCGACAGCGACAGAGACAGGGCCAGAGAGAGAGACAGAGACAGAGACTGAGACAGAGACAGAGACAGAGATAGCGAGAGAGACAGAGATAGAGAGAGAGACAGAGATTGAGACAGAGACAGAGACAGAGACAGAGACAGAGACAGAGACAGAGACAGAGACAGAGACAGAGACAGAGACAGAGACAGAAACAGAGACAGAGACAGAGACAGAGACAGAGACAGAGACAGAGACAGAGACAGAGACAGAGACAGAGACAGAGACAGAGACAGAGACAGAGACAGAGACAGAGACAGAGACAGAGACAGAGACAGTTACACAGACAGAGACAGAGACAGACACAGATACAGAGGCAGAGACAGAGACAGAAGCAGAGACAGAGACAGAGACAGAGACGGAGGCAGAGACAGAGACAGAGACAGAGACAGAGGCAGAGGCAGAGAGGTCGAGAGAGACAGAGATAGAGACGGAGACAGAGACAGAGACAGAGACAGAGACAGCGGCAGAGGCAGAGAGGTCGAGAGAGACAGAGATAGAGACGGAGACAGAGACAGAGACAGAGACGGCGAGAGAGACAGAGACAGAGACAGAGACAGATACAGAGACAGAGACAGAGACAGAGGCAGGGACAGAGGCAGAGACAGAGACAGAGACAGAGACAGCGACAGAGACAGAGACCGCGAGAGAGACAGCGATAGAGACAGAGACAGAGACAGAGACAGCGAGAGAGACAGAGATAGAGACAGAGACAGAGACAGAGACAGAGACAGAGACAGAGACTGCGACAGAGACAGAGACCGCGAGAGAGACAGGCGATAGAGACAGAGACAGAGACAGAGACTGAGACAGCGAGAGAGACAGAGACAGAGACAGAGACAGAGACAGAGACAGAGACAGAGACAAAGACAGAGGCAGAGAGAGAGACGGCGAGAGAGACAGAGATAGAGACAGAGACAGAGACAGAGACAGAGATAGAGACAGAGACAGAGACAGACACAGATACAGAGACAGAGACAGAGACAGAAGCAGAGACAGAGACAGAGACAGAGACGGAGGCAGAGACAGAGACAGAGACAGAGACAGAGACAGAGACAGAGACAGAGACAGAGACAGAGACAGAGACAGAGACAGAGACTCAGACAGCGAGAGAGACAGAGACAGAGACAGAGACAGAGACAGAGACAGAGACAAAGACAGAGGCAGAGAGAGAGACGGCGAGAGAGACAGAGATAGAGACAGAGACAGAGACAGAGACAGAGATAGAGACAGAGACAGAGACAGACACAGATACAGAGACAGAGACAGAGACAGAAGCAGAGACAGAGACAGAGACAGAGAGAGAGACAGAGACAGAGACTGAGACAGAGACAGAGACAGAGATAGCGAGAGAGACAGAGATAGAGACAGAGACAGAGTTTGATACAGAGACAGAGACAGACAGAGACAGAGACAGAGATAGAGGCAGCGGCAGAGGCAGAGACTGCGACAGAGACAGTGACGGCGAGAGAGACAGAAACAGAGACAGAAGCAGAGACAGACATAGAGACAGAGACAGATGCAGGGACAGGGGCAGAGACAGAGACAGAGACAGAGACTGCGACAGAGACAGAGACAGCGAGAGAGACAGAGACAGCGAGAGAGACAGAGATAGAGACAGAGACAGAGACAGAGACAGAGACAGGGACAGAGACAGAGACAGAGACAGAAACAGAGACAGAAACAGAGACAGACATAGAGACAGAGACAGTGGCAAGGACAGAGGCAGAGACAGAGACAGAGACAGAGACAGAGACAGAGACAGCGACAGCGACAGAGTCAGGGACAGAGAGAGAGACAGAGATAGAGACAGAGACAGAGACAGAGACAGAGACAGAGACAGAGACAGAGACAGCGACAGCGACAGAGACAGGGACAGAGAGAGAGACAGAGACAGAGACTGAGACAGAGACAGAGACAGAGATAGCGAGAGAGACAGAGATAGAGACAGAGACAGAGATTGAGACAGAGACAGAGACAGACAGAGACAGAGACAGAGACAGAGACAGAGACAGAGACAGAGACAGAGACAGAGACAGAGACAGAGACAGAGACAGAGACAGAGACAGAGACAGAGACAGAGACAGAGACAGAGACAGAGACAGAGACAGCGACAGAGACAGAGACATAGACAGAGACAGAGCCAGAGGTGGAAGCAGAGACAGAGACAGCGAGAGAGATAGAGATAGAGGCAGAGACAGAGACAGAGACAGAGATAGAGGCAGCGGCAGAGGCAGAGACTGCGACAGAGACAGTGACGGCGAGAGAGACAGAGATAGAGACAGCGACAGAGCCAGAGACAGGGACGGAGACAGAGACAGAGACCGAGATAGAGACAGAGACAGAGACAGAGGCAGAGGCAGAGGCAGAGGCAGAGACTGCGACAGAGACAGTGACGGCGAGAGAGACAGAAACAGAGACAGAAGCAGAGACAGACATAGAGACAGAGACAGAGGCAGGGACAGGGGCAGAGACGGAGACAGAGACAGAGACAGAGACTGCGACAGAGACAGAGACAGCGAGAGAGACAGAGATAGAGACAGAGACAGAGACAGAGACAGAGACAGAGACAGAGACAGAGACAGAGAGAGAGACAGAGACAGAGACAGAGACAGAGACAGAGACAGAGAAAGAGACAGAGACAGACATAGAGACTGAGACAAAGGGCAGGGACAGAGGCAGAGACAGAGAGAGATACAGAGACAGAGACTGAGACAGAGACAGAGACAGAGACAGAGTCAGAGACAGAGACAGAGACAGAGACTCCGACAGAGACAGAGACAGCGAGAGAGACAGAGATAGAGACAGAGACAGAGACAGAGACAGAGACAGGGACAGAGACAGAGACAGAGACAGAAACAGAGACAGAAACAGAGACAGACATAGAGACAGAGACAGTGGCAGGGACAGAGGCAGAGACAGAGACAGAGACAGAGACAGAGACAGAGACAGAGACAGAGACAGCGACAGCGACAGAGTCAGGGACAGAGAGAGAGACAGAGATAGAGACAGAGACAGAGACAGTGACAGAGACAGAGACAGAGACAGAGACAGAGACAGAGACAGAGACAGAGACAGAGACAGAGACAGAGACAGAGACAGAGACAGAGACAGAGACAGAGACAGAGACAGAGACAGATACAGAGACAGAGACAGAGACAGAGACAGAGACGGAGACAGAGACAGAGACAGAGACAGAGACAGCGACAGCAACAGAGACAGGGACAGAGAGAGAGACAGAGACAGAGACTGAGACAGAGACAGAGACAGAGATAGCGAGAGAGACAGAGATAGAGACATCGACAGAGATTGAGACAGAGACAGAGACAGACAGAGACAGAGACAGAGACAGAGACAGAGACAGAGACAGAGACAGAGACAGAGACAGAGACAGAGACAGAGACAGAGACAGAGACAGAGACAGAGACAGAGACAGAGACAGAGACAGAGACAGAGACAGAGACAGAGACAGAGACAGAGACAGAGACAGAGACAGAGACAGAGACAGAGACAGAGACAGCGACAGAGACAGAGACATAGACAGAGACAGAGCCAGAGGTGGAAGCAGAGACAGAGACAGCGAGAGAGATAGAGATAGAGGCAGAGACAGAGACAGAGACAGAGATAGAGGCAGCGGCAGAGGCAGAGACTGCGACAGAGACAGTGACGGCGAGAGAGACAGAGATAGAGACAGCGACAGAGACAGAGACAGGGACGGAGACAGAGACAGAGACCGAGATAGAGACAGAGACAGAGACAGAGGCAGAGGCAGAGGCAGAGGCAGAGACTGCGACAGAGACAGTGACGGCGAGAGAGACAGAAACAGAGACAGAAGCAGAGACAGACATAGAGACAGAGACAGAGGCAGGGACAGGGGCAGAGACGGAGAC
The DNA here is from genome assembly GCF_050947335.1 of Megachile rotundata. NCBI lineage: Eukaryota > Metazoa > Arthropoda > Insecta > Hymenoptera > Megachilidae > Megachile > Megachile rotundata. The sequence goes on along the minus strand of NC_134985.1, from coordinate 1,400,261 downwards.
AGAGACAGAGACTGCGACAGAGACAGAGACAGCGAGAGAGACAGAGATAGAGACAGAGACAGAGACAGAGACAGAGACAGAGACAGAGACAGAGACAGAGAGAGAGACAGAGACAGAGACAGAGACAGAGACAGAGACAGAGAAAGAGACAGAGACAGACATAGAGACTGAGACAAAGGGCAGGGACAGAGGCAGAGACAGAGACAGATACAGAGACAGAGACTGAGACAGAGACAGAGACAGAGACAGAGTCAGAGACAGAGACAGAGACAGAGACTCCGACAGAGACAGAGACAGCGAGAGAGACAGAGATAGAGACAGAGACAGAGACAGAGACAGAGACAGGGACAGAGACAGAGACAGAGACAGAAACAGAGACAGAAACAGTGACAGACATAGAGACAGAGACAGTGGCAGGGACAGAGGCAGAGACAGAGACAGAGACAGAGACAGAGACAGAGACAGAGACAGAGACAGCGACAGCGACAGAGTCAGGGACAGAGAGAGAGACAGAGATAGAGACAGAGACAGTGACAGAGACAGAGACAGAGACAGAGACAGAGACAGAGACAGAGACAGAGACAGAGACAGAGACAGAGACAGAGACAGAGACAGAGACAGAGACAGAGACAGAGACAGAGACAGAGACAGAGACAGAGACAGAGACAGATACAGAGACAGAGACAGAGACAGAGACAGAGACGGAGACAGAGACAGAGACAGAGACAGAGACAGCGACAGCGACAGAGACAGGGACAGAGAGAGAGACAGAGACAGAGACTGAGACAGAGACAGAGACAGAGATAGCGAGAGAGACAGAGATAGAGACATCGACAGAGATTGAGACAGAGACAGAGACAGACAGAGACAGAGACAGAGACAGAGACAGAGACAGAGACAGAGACAGAGACAGAGACAGAGACAGAGACAGAGACAGAGACAGAGACAGAGACAGAGACAGAGACGGTGTGAGAGACAGTAATAGAGACAGAGACAGAGACAGAGAGGTCGAGAGAGACAGAGATAGAGACGGAGACAGAGACAGAGACAGAGGCAGAGGCAGAGACTGCGACAGAGACAGTGACGGCGAGAGAGACAGAGATAGAGACAGAGACAGAGACAGAGGCAGAGGCAGAGGCAGAGGCAGAGACTGCGGCAGAGACAGAGACGGCGAGAGAGACAGAAACAGAGACAGAAACAGAGACAGACATAGAGACAGAGACAGATGCAGGGACAGGGGCAGAGACAGAGACAGAGACAGAGACTGCGACAGAGACAGAGACAGCGAGAGAGACAGAGACAGCGAGAGGGACAGAGATAGAGACAGAGACAGAGACAGAGACAGAGACACGGACAGAGACAGAGACAGAGACAGAAACAGAGACAGAAACAGAGACAGACATAGAGACAGAGACAGTGGCAGGGACAGAGGCAGAGACAGAGACAGAGACAGAGACAGAGACAGAGACAGAGACAGCGACAGCGACAGAGTCAGGGACAGAGAGAGACAGAGATAGAGACAGAGACAGAGACAGAGACAGAGACAGAGACAGAGACAGAGACAGATACAGAGACAGAGACAGAGACAGAGACAGAGACAGAGACAGAGACAGAGACAGAGACAGAGACAGAGACAGAGACAGAGACAGATACAGAGACAGAGACAGATACAGAGACAGAGACAGAGACGGAGACAGAGACAGAGACAGAGACAGAGACAGCGACAGCGACAGAGACAGGGACAGAGAGAGAGACAGAGACAGAGACTGAGACAGAGACAGAGACAGAGATAGCGAGAGAGACAGAGATAGAGACAGAGACAGAGATTGAGACAGAGACAGAGACAGACAGAGACAGAGACAGAGACAGAGACAGAGACAGAGACAGAGACAGAGACAGAGACAGAGACAGAGACAGAGACAGAGACAGAGACAGAGACAGAGACAGAGACAGAGACAGAGACAGAGACAGAGACAGAGACAGAGACAGAGACAGAGACAGAGACAGAGACAGAGACAGAGACGGCGTGAGAGACAGAGATAGAGACAGAGGCAGAGACAGAGACAGAGACAGTGAGGTCGAGAGAGGCAGAGATAGAGACGGAGACAGAGACAGAGACAGAGGCAGAGGCAGAGACTGCGACAGAGACAGTGACGGCGAGAGAGACAGAGATAGAGACGGAGACAGAGATAGAGACAGAGACAGAGACAGAGGCAGAGGCAGAGGCAGAGGCAGAGACTGCGGCAGAGACAGTGACGGCGAGAGAGACAGAAACAGAGACAGAAACAGAGACAGACATAGAGACAGAGACAGAGGCAGGGACAGGGGCAGAGACAGAGACAGAGACAGAGACTGCGACAGAGACAGAGACAGCGAGAGAGACAGAGATAGAGACAGAGATAGAGACAGAGACAGAGACAGAGACAGAGACAGAGACAGAGACAGAGACAGAGACAGAGACAGAGACAGAGACAGAGACAGAGACAGAGACAGATACAGAGACAGAGACAGAGACAGAGACAGAGACAGAGACAGAGACAGAGACAGAGACAGAGACAGATACAGAGACAGAGACAGATACAGAGACAGAGGCAGAGACAGAGACAGAGACAGAGACAGAGACAGAGACAGAGACAGAGACAGAGACAGAGACAGAGACAGAGACAGAGACAGAGACAGATACAGAGACAGAGACAGAGACAGAGACAGAGACGGAGACAGAGACAGAGACAGAGACAGAGACAGCGACAGCGACAGAGACAGGGACAGAGAGAGAGACAGAGACAGAGACAGAGACTGAGACAGAGACAGAGACAGAGATAGCGAGAGAGACAGAGATAGAGACATCGACAGAGATTGAGACAGAGACAGAGACAGACAGAGACAGAGACAGAGACAGAGACAGAGACAGAGACAGAGACAGAGACAGAGACAGAGACAGAGACAGAGACAGAGACGGTGTGAGAGACAGAGATAGAGACAGAGACAGAGACAGAGACAGAGACAGAGAGGTCGAGAGAGACAGAGATAGAGACGGAGACAGAGACAGAGACAGAGACAGAGACAGAGACAGCGACAGCGACAGAGTCAGGGACAGAGAGAGAGACAGAGATAGAGACAGAGACAGAGACAGACACAGAGACAGAGACAGAGACAGAGACAGAGACAGATACAGAGACAGAGACAGAGACAGAGACAGAGACAGAGACAGAGACAGAGACAGAGACAGAGACAGAGACAGAGACAGAGACAGATACAGAGACAGAGACAGATACAGAGACAGAGACAGAGACGGAGACAGAGACAGAGACAGAGACAGAGACAGAGACAGCGACAGCGACAGAGACAGGGACAGAGAGAGAGACAGAGACAGAGACTGAGACAGAGACAGAGACAGAGATAGCGAGAGAGACAGAGATAGAGACAGAGACAGAGATTGAGACAGAGACAGAGACAGACAGAGACAGAGACAGAGACAGAGACAGAGACAGAGACAGAGACAGAGACAGAGACAGAGACAGAGACAGAGACAGAGACAGAGACAGAGACAGAGACAGAGACAGAGACAGAGACAGATACAGAGACAGAGACAGATACAGAGACAGAGACAGAGACGGAAACAGAGACAGAGACAGAGACAGCGACAGCGACAGAGACAGGGACAAAGAGAGAGACAGGGACAGAGACTGAGACAGAGACAGAGACAGAGATAGCGAGAGAGACAGAGATAGAGACAGAGACAGAGATTGAGACAGAGACAGAGACAGACAGAGACAGAGACAGAGACAGAGACAGAGACAGAGACAGAGACAGAGACAGAGACAGAGACAGAGACAGAGACAGAGACAGAGACAGAGACAGAGACAGAGACAGAGACGGCGTGAGAGACAGAGATAGAGATAGAGACAGAGACAGAGACAGAGACAGAGAGGTCGAGAGAGACAGAGATAGAGACGGAGACTGAGACAGAGACAGAGGCAGAGGCAGAGACTGCGACAGAGACAGTGACGGCGAGAGAGACAGAGATAGAGACAGAGACAGAGATAGAGACAGAGACAGAGACAGAGGCAGAGGCAGAGGCAGAGGCAGAGACTGCAGCAGAGACTGCGACAGAGACAGAGACAGCGAGAGAGACAGGGACAGAGACTGAGACAGAGACAGAGACAGAGATAGCGAGAGAGACAGAGATAGAGACAGAGACAGAGGCAGAGACAGAGGCAGGGACAGAGGCAGACACAGAGACAGAGACAGAGACATGGACAGGGACAGAGGCAGAGGTAAAAGCAGAGACAGAGACAGCGAGAGAGATAGAGATAGAGGCATAGACGGAGACAGAGTCAGAGATAGAGGCAGCGGCAGAGGCAGGGACTGCGACAGAGACAGTGACGGCGAGAGGGACAGAGATAGAGACAGCGACAGAGACAGAGACAGGGACGGAGACAGAGACAGAAACCGAGATAGAGACAGAGACAGAGACAGAGGTAGACGCAGAGGCAAAGGCAGAGGCAGAGACTGCGACAGAGACAGTGACGGCGAGAGAGACAGAAACAGAGACAGAAACAGAGGCAGACATAGAGACAGAGACAGCGGCAGGGACAGAGGCAGAGACAGAGACAGAGACAGAGACTGCGACAGAGACAGAGACCGCGAGAGAGACAGATATAGAGACAGCGACAGAGACAGAGACAGAGAGAGCGAGAGAGACAGAGATAGAGACAGAGACAGGGACAGAGACAGAGACAGAGACAGAGGCAGAGACAGAGACAGAGACAGAGACGGAGGCAGAGACAAGGACAGAGTCAGAGACAGAGACAGAGGCAGAGGCAGATAGGTCGAGAGAGACAGAGATAGAGACGGAGACAGAGACAGAGACAGAGACGGCGAGAGAGACAGAGACAGAGACAGAGACAGATACAGAGACAGAGACAGAGGCAGAGGCAGCGGCAGAGACTGCGACAGAGACAGTGACGGCGAGAGAGACAGAGATAGAGACAGAGACAGAGACAGAGACAGAGACGGAGACAGAGACAGAGACAGCGACATAGACAGAGACAGCGACAGCGACAGAGACAGGGCCAGAGAGAGAGACAGAGACAGAGACTGAGACAGAGACAGAGACAGAGATAGCGAGAGAGACAGAGATAGAGACAGAGACAGAGACAGACAGAGACAGAGACAGAGACAGAGACAGAGACAGAGACAGAGACAGAGACAGAGATAGAGACAGAGACAGAGACAGAGACAGAGACAGAGACAGAGACAGAGACAGAGACAGAGACAGAGACAGAGACAGAGACAGAGACAGAGACAGAGACAGAGACAGAGACAGAGACAGAGACAGAGACAGAGACAGAGACAGTTACACAGACAGAGACAGAGACAGACACAGATACAGAGGCAGAGACAGAGACAGAAGCAGAGACAGAGACAGAGACAGAGACGGAGGCAGAGACAGAGACAGAGACAGAGACAGAGACAGAGACAGAGGCAGAGGCAGAGAGGTCGAGAGAGACAGAGATAGAGACGGAGACAGAGACAGAGACAGAGACAGCGGCAGAGGCAGAGAGGTCGAGAGAGACAGAGATAGAGACGGAGACAGAGACAGAGACAGAGACGGCGAGAGAGACAGAGACAGAGACAGAGACAGATACAGAGACAGAGACAGAGACAGAGGCAGGGACAGAGGCAGAGACAGAGACAGAGACAGAGACAGCGACAGAGACAGAGACCGCGAGAGAGACAGCGATAGAGACAGAGACAGAGACAGAGACAGCGAGAGAGACAGAGATAGAGACAGAGACAGAGACAGAGACAGAGACAGAGACTGCGACAGAGACAGAGACCGCGAGAGAGACAGAGATAGAGACAGAGACAGAGACAGAGACTGAGACAGCGAGAGAGACAGAGACAGAGACAGAGACAGAGACAGAGAAAAAGACAGAGGCAGAGAGAGAGACGGCGAGAGAGACAGAGATAGAGACAGAGACAGAGACAGAGACAGAGATAGAGACAGAGACAGAGACAGACACAGATACAGAGACAGAGACAGAGACAGAAGCAGAGACAGAGACAGAGACAGAGACGGAGGCAGAGACAGAGACAGAGACAGAGACAGTGACAGAGACAGAGACAGAGACAGAGACAGAGACTCAGACAGCGAGAGAGACAGAGACAGAGACAGAGACAGAGACAGAGACAGAGACAGAGACAAAGACAGAGGCAGAGAGAGAGACGGCGAGAGAGACAGAGATAGAGACAGAGACAGAGACAGAGACAGAGACAGAGATAGAGACAGAGACAGAGACAGACACAGATACAGAGACAGAGACAGAGACAGAAGCATAGACAGAGACAGAGACAGAGACGGAGGCAGAGACAGAGACAGAGACAGAGACAGAGACAGAGACAGAGACAGAGACAGAGACAGAGACAGAGACAGAGACAGAGACAGAGACAGAGACAGAGACAGATACAGATACAGAGACAGAGACAGATACAGAGACAGAGACAGATACAGAGACAGATACAGAGACAGAGACAGATACAGAGACAGAGACAGAGACAGAGACAGAGACAGCGTCAGAGGCAGAGACAGAGACTGCGACAGAGACAGTGACGGCGAGAGAGACAGAGATAGAGACAGAGACAGAGACAGAGACAGAGACAGAGACAGAGACGGAGACAGAGACAGAGACAGAGACAGAGACAGAGACAGAGACTCAGACAGCGAGAGAGACAGAGACAGAGACAGAGACAGAGACAGAGACTGCGACAGAGACAGAGACAGCGAGAGAGACAGAGATAGAGACAGAGACAGAGACAGAGACAGAGTCAGAGACAGAGACAGAGACAGAGACAGAGACAGAGACAGAGACAGAGACAGAGACAGAGACAGAGACAGAGACAGAGACAGAGACAGAGACAGAGACAGAGACAGAGACAGAGACAGAGACAGAGAAAGAGACAGAGACAGACATAGAGACAGAGACAAAGGGCAGGGACAGAGGCAGAGACAGAGACAGATACAGAGACAGAGACTGAGACAGAGACAGAGACAGAGACAGAGACAGAGACAGGGACAGAGACAGAGACAGAGACAGAGACAGAGACAGAGACTCCGACAGAGACAGAGACAGCGAGAGAGACAGAGATAGAGACAGAGACAGAGACAGAGACAGGGACAGAGACAGAGACAGAGACAGAGACAGAGACAGAAACAGAGACAGAAACAGAGACAGACATAGAGACAGAGACAGAGACAGTGGCAGGGACAGAGGCAGAGACTGCGACAGAGACAGTGACGGCGAGGGAGACAGAAACAGAGACAGAAGCAGAGACAGACATAGAGACAGAGACAGAGGCAGGGACAGGGGCAGAGACAGAGACAGAGACAGAGACTGCGACAGAGACAGAGACACGGAGAGAGACAGAGATAGAGACAGAGACAGAGACAGACACAGAGACAGCGAGAGAGACAGAGATAGAGACAGAGACAGAGACAGAGACAGAGACATATACAGAGACAGAGACCGAGATAGAGACAGAGACAGAGACAGAGGCAGAGGCAGAGGCAGATGCAGAGGCAGAGACTGCGACAGAGACAATGACGGCGAGAGAGACAGAAACAGAGACAGAAACAGAGACAGACATAGAGACAGAGACAGAGGCAGAGACATAGACAGAGACAGAGACTGCGACAGAGACAGAGACCGCGAGAGAGACAGAGATAGAGACAGAGACAGAGACAGAGACAGAGAGAGAGACAGAGACAGAGACAGAGACAGAGACAGAGACAGCGACAGCGACAGAGACAGGGACAGAGAGAGAGACAGAGACAGAGACTGAGACAGAGACAGAGACAGAGATAGCGAGAGAGACAGAGATAGAGACAGAGACAGAGGCAGAGACAGAGGCAGGGACAGAGGCAGACACAGAGGCAGAGACAGAGACATGGACAGGGACAGAGGCAGAGGTAAAAGCAGAGACAGAGACAGCGAGAGAGATAGAGATAGAGGCAGAGACAGAGACAGAGTCAGAGATAGAGGCAGCGGCAGAGGCAGAGACTGCGACAGAGACAGTGACGGCGAGAGAGACAGAGATAGAGACAGCGACAGAGACAGAGACAGGGACGGAGACAGAGACAGAAACCGAGATAGAGACAGAGACAGAGACAGAGGTAGACGCAGAGGCAAAGGCAGAGGCAGAGACTGCGGCAGAGACAGTGACGGCGAGAGAGACAGAAACAGAGACAGAAACAGAGGCAGACATAGAGACAGAGACAGCGGCAGGGACAGAGGCAGAGACAGAGACAGAGACAGAGACTGCGACAGAGACAGAGACCGCGAGAGAGACAGAGATAGAGACAGCGACAGAGACAGAGACAGAGACAGCGAGAGAGACAGAGATAGAGACAGAGACAGAGACAGAGACAGAGACAGAGACAGAGACAGAGACAGAGACTGCGACAGAGACAGAGACCGCGAGAGAGACAGAGATAGAGACAGAGACAGAGACAGAGTCTGAGACAGCGAGAGAGACAGAGACAGAGACAGAGGCAGAGACAGAGACAGAGACAGAGACGGAGGCAGAGACAAGGACAGAGTCAGAGACAGAGACAGAGGCAGAGGCAGAGAGGTCGAGAGAGACAGAGATAGAGACGGAGACAGAGACAGAGACAGAGACGGCGAGAGAGACAGAGACAGAGACAGAGACAGAGACAGATACAGAGACAGAGACAGAGGCAGAGGCAGCGGCAGAGACTGCGACAGAGACAGTGACGGCGAGAGAGACAGAGATAGAGACAGAGACAGAGACAGAGACAGAGACGGAGACAGAGACAGAGACAGCGACAGAGACAGAGACAGAGACAGCGACAGCGACAGAGACAGGGCCAGAGAGAGAGACAGAGACAGAGACTGAGACAGAGACAGAGACAGAGATAGCGAGAGAGACAGAGATAGAGACAGAGACAGAGATTGAGACAGAGACAGAGACAGACAGAGACAGAGACAGAGACAGAGACAGAGACAGAGACAGAGACAGAGACAGAGACAGAGACAGAGACAGAGACAGAGACAGAGACTCAGACAGCGAGAGAGACAGAGACAGAGACAGAGACAGAGACAGAGACAGAGACAGAGACAAAGACAGAGGCAGAGAGAGAGACGGCGAGAGAGACAGAGATAGAGACAGAGACAGAGACAGAGACAGAGACAGAGACAGATACAGAGACAGAGACAGATACAGAGACAGATACAGAGACAGAGACAGATACAGAGACAGATACAGATACAGAGACAGAGACAGAGACAGATACAGAGACAGAGACAGATGCAGAGACAGACACAGAGACAGAGACAGATACAGAGACAGAGACAGAGACAGAGACAGAGACAGAGACAGAGACAGAGGCAGAGGCAAAGGCAGAGGCAGAGACTGCGACAGAGACAGTGACGGCGAGAGAGACAGAGATAGAGACAGAGACAGAGACAGAGACAGAGACAGAGACGGAGACAGAGACAGAGACAGAGACAGAGACAGAGACAGCGACAGCGACAGAGACAGGGACAGAGAGAGAGACAGACACAGAGACTGAGACAGAGACAGAGACAGAGATAGCGAGAGAGACAGATATAGAGACAGAGACAGAGATTGAGACAGAGACAGAGACAGACAGAGACAGAGACAGAGACAGAGACAGAGACAGAGACAGAGACAGAGACAGAGACAGAGACCGAGACAGAGACAGAGATAGAGACGGAGACGGAGACAGAGACAGAGACAGAGACAGAGACAGAGACAGAGACAGAGACGGAGACAGAGACAGAGACGGCGAGAGAGACAAAGACAGAGACAGAGACAGATACAGAGACAGAGACAGAGACAGAGGCAGGGACAGAGGCAGAGACAGAGACAGAGACAGAGACAGCGACAGAGACAGAGACCGCGAGAGAGACAGCGATAGAGACAGAGACAGAGACAGAGACAGCGAGAGAGACAGAGATAGAGACAGAGACAGAGACAGAGACAGAGACAGAGACAGAGACTGCGACAGAGACAGAGACCGCGAGAGAGACAGAGATAGAGACAGAGACAGAGACAGAGACTGAGACAGCGAGAGTGACAGAGACAGAGACAGAGACAGAGACAGAGACAGAGACAAAGACAGAGGCAGAGAGAGAGACGGCGAGAGAGACAGAGATAGAGACAGAGACAGAGACAGAGACAGAGATAGAGACAGAGACAGAGACAGACACAGATACAGAGACAGAGACAGAGACAGAAGCAGAGACAGAGACAGAGACAGAGACGGAGGCAGAGACAGAGACAGAGACAGAGACAGAGACAGAGACAGAGACAGAGACAGAGACAGAGACAGAGACAGAGACTCAGACAGCGAGAGAGACAGAGACAGAGACAGAGACAGAGACAGAGACAGAGACAAAGACAGAGGCAGAGAGAGAGACGGCGAGAGAGACAGAGATAGAGACAGAGACAGAGACAGAGACAGAGATAGAGACAGAGACAGAGACAGACACAGATACAGAGACAGAGACAGAGACAGAAGCAGAGACAGAGACAGAGACAGAGACGGAGGCAGAGACAGAGACAGAGACAGAGACAGAGACAGAGACAGAGACAGAGACAGAGACAGAGACAGATACAGATACAGAGACAGAGACAGGTACAGAGACAGAGACAGATACAGAGACAGATACAGAGACAGATACAGAGACAGAGACAGATACAGAGACAGAGACAGAGACAGAGACAGAGACAGAGGCAGAGGCAGAGGCAGAGACTGCGACAGAGACAGTGACGGCGAGAGAGACAGAGATAGAGACAGAGACAGAGACAGAGACAGAGACAGAGACAGAGACAGAGACTGCGACAGAGACAGAGACAGCGAGAGAGACAGAGACAGCGAGAGAGACAGAGATAGAGACAGAGACAGAGACAGAGACAGAGACAGGGACAGAGACAGAGACAGAGACAGAAACAGAGACAGAAACAGAGACAGACATAGAGACAGAGACAGTGGCAAGGACAGAGGCAGAGACAGAGACAGAGACAGAGACAGAGACAGAGACAGCGACAGCGACAGAGTCAGGGACAGAGAGAGAGACAGAGATAGAGACAGAGACAGAGACAGAGACAGAGACAGAGACAGAGACAGAGACAGCGACAGCGACAGAGACAGGGACAGAGAGAGAGACAGAGACAGAGACTGAGACAGAGACAGAGACAGAGATAGCGAGAGAGACAGAGATAGAGACAGAGACAGAGATTGAGACAGAGACAGAGACAGACAGAGACAGAGACAGAGACAGAGACAGAGACAGAGACAGAGACAGAGACAGAGACAGAGACAGAGACAGAGACAGAGACAGAGACAGAGACAGAGACAGAGACAGAGACAGAGACAGAGACAGAGACAGAGACAGAGACAGAGACAGAGACAGAGACAGAGACAGAGACAGAGACAGAGACAGAGACAGAGACAGAGACAGCGACAGAGACAGAGACATAGACAGAGACAGAGCCAGAGGTGGAAGCAGAGACAGAGACAGCGAGAGAGATAGAGATAGAGGCAGAGACAGAGACAGAGACAGAGATAGAGGCAGCGGCAGAGGCAGAGACTGCGACAGAGACAGTGACGGCGAGAGAGACAGAGATAGAGACAGCGACAGAGACAGAGACAGGGACGGAGACAGAGACAGAGACCGAGATAGAGACAGAGACAGAGACAGAGGCAGAGGCAGAGGCAGAGGCAGAGACTGCGACAGAGACAGTGACGGCGAGAGAGACAGAAACAGAGACAGAAGCAGAGACAGACATAGAGACAGAGACAGAGGCAGGGACAGGGGCAGAGACGGAGACAGAGACAGAGACTGCGACAGAGACAGAGACAGCGAGAGAGACAGAGATAGAGACAGAGACAGAGACAGAGACAGAGACAGAGACAGAGACAGAGACAGAGAGAGAGACAGAGACAGAGACAGAGACAGAGACAGAGAAAGAGACAGAGACAGACATAGAGACTGAGACAAAGGGCAGGGACAGAGGCAGAGACAGAGACAGATACAGAGACAGAGACTGAGACAGAGACAGAGACAGAGACAGAGACAGATACAGAGACAGAGACAGAGACTCCGACAGAGACAGAGACAGCGAGAGAGACAGAGATAGAGACAGAGACAGAGACAGAGACAGAGACAGGGACAGAGACAGAGACAGAGACAGAAACAGACACAGAAACAGAGACAGACATAGAGACAGAGACAGTGGCAGGGACAGAGGCAGAGACAGAGACAGAGACAGAGACAGAGACAGAGACAGAGACAGAGACAGAGACAGAGACAGCGACAGCGACAGAGTCAGGGACAGAGAGAGAGACAGAGATAGAGACAGAGACAGAGACAGTGACAGAGACAGAGACAGAGACAGAGACAGAGACAGAGACAGAGACAGAGACAGAGACAGAGACAGAGACAGAGACAGAGACAGAGACAGAGACAGATACAGAGACAGAGACAGAGACAGATACAGAGACAGAGACAGAGACAGAGACAGAGACGGAGACAGAGACAGCGACAGAGACAGAGACAGAGACAGCGACAGCGACAGAGACAGGGACAGAGAGAGAGACAGAGACAGAGACTGAGACAGAGACAGAGACAGAGATAGCGAGAGAGACAGAGATAGAGACATCGACAGAGATTGAGACAGAGACAGAGACAGACAGAGACAGAGACAGAGACAGAGACAGAGACAGAGACAGAGACAGAGACAGAGACAGAGACAGAGACAGAGACAGAGACAGAGACAGAGACAGAGACAGAGACAGAGACAGAGACAGAGACAGAGACGGTGTGAGAGACAGAGATAGAGACAGAGACAGAGACAGAGACAGAGACAGAGAGGTCGAGAGAGACAGAGATAGAGACGGAGACAGAGACAGAGACAGAGGCAGAGGCAGAGACTGCGACAGAGACAGTGACGGCGAGAGAGACAGAGATAGAGACAGAGACAGAGACAGAGGCAGAGGCAGAGGCAGAGGCAGAGACTGCGGCAGAGACAGTGACGGCGAGAGAGACAGAAACAGAGACAGAAACAGAGACAGACATAGAGACAGAGACAGATGCAGGGACAGGGGCAGAGACAGAGACAGAGACAGAGACAGAGACAGAGACAGAGACAGAGACAGAGACAGAGACAGAGACAGAGACAGAGACAGAGACAGACACAGAGACTGAGACAGAGACAGAGACAGAGATAGCGAGAGAGACAGATATAGAGACAGAGACAGAGATTGAGACAGAGACAGAGACAGACAGAGACAGAGACAGAGACAGAGACAGAGACAGAGACAGAGACAGAGACAGAGACAGAGACAGAGACCGAGACAGAGACAGAGATAGAGACGGAGACGGAGACAGAGACAGAGACAGAGACAGAGACAGAGACAGAGACAGAGACGGAGACAGAGACAGAGACGGCGAGAGAGACAAAGACAGAGACAGAGACAGATACAGAGACAGAGACAGAGACAGAGGCAGGGACAGAGGCAGAGACAGAGACAGAGACAGAGACAGCGACAGAGACAGAGACCGCGAGAGAGACAGCGATAGAGACAGAGACAGAGACAGAGACAGCGAGAGAGACAGAGATAGAGACAGAGACAGAGACAGAGACAGAGACAGAGACAGAGACTGCGACAGAGACAGAGACCGCGAGAGAGACAGAGATAGAGACAGAGACAGAGACAGAGACTGAGACAGCGAGAGAGACAGAGACAGAGACAGAGACAGAGACAGAGACAGAGACAAAGACAGAGGCAGAGAGAGAGACGGCGAGAGAGACAGAGATAGAGACAGAGACAGAGACAGAGACAGAGATAGAGACAGAGACAGAGACAGACACAGATACAGAGACAGAGACAGAGACAGAAGCAGAGACAGAGACAGAGACAGAGACGGAGGCAGAGACAGAGACAGAGACAGAGACAGAGACAGAGACAGAGACAGAGACAGAGACAGAGACAGAGACTCAGACAGCGAGAGAGACAGAGACAGAGACAGAGACAGAGACAGAGACAGAGACAAAGACAGAGGCAGAGAGAGAGACGGCGAGAGAGACAGAGATAGAGACAGAGACAGAGACAGAGACAGAGATAGAGACAGAGACAAAGACAGACACAGATACAGAGACAGAGACAGAGACAGAAGCAGAGACAGAGACAGAGACAGAGACGGAGGCAGAGACAGAGACAGAGACAGAGACAGAGACAGAGACAGAGACAGAGACAGAGACAGAGACAGATACAGATACAGAGACAGAGACAGGTACAGAGACAGATACAGATACAGAGACAGATACAGAGACAGAGACAGATACAGAGACAGAGACAGAGACAGAGACAGAGGCAGAGGCAGAGGCAGAGACTGCGACAGAGACAGTGACGGCGAGAGAGACAGAGATAGAGACAGAGACAGAGACAGAGACAGAGACAGAGACAGAGACAGAGACTGCGACAGAGACAGAGACAGCGAGAGAGACAGAGACAGCGAGAGAGACAGAGATAGAGACAGAGACAGAGACAGAGACAGAGACAGGGACAGAGACAGAGACAGAGACAGAAACAGAGACAGAAACAGAGACAGACATAGAGACAGAGACAGTGGCAAGGACAGAGGCAGAGACAGAGACAGAGACAGAGACAGAGACAGAGACAGCGACAGCGACAGAGTCAGGGACAGAGAGAGAGACAGAGATAGAGACAGAGACAGAGACAGAGACAGAGACAGAGACAGAGACAGAGACAGCGACAGCGACAGAGACAGGGACAGAGAGAGAGACAGAGACAGAGACTGAGACAGAGACAGAGACAGAGATAGCGAGAGAGACAGAGATAGAGACAGAGACAGAGATTGAGACAGAGACAGAGACAGACAGAGACAGAGACAGAGACAGAGACAGAGACAGAGACAGAGACAGAGACAGAGACAGAGACAGAGACAGAGACAGAGACAGAGACAGAGACAGAGACAGAGACAGAGACAGAGACAGAGACAGAGACAGAGACAGAGACAGAGACAGAGACAGAGACAGAGAGAGAGACAGAGACAGAGACAGAGACAGAGACAGAGACAGAGAAAGAGACAGAGACAGACATAGAGACTGAGACAAAGGGCAGGGACAGAGGCAGAGACAGAGACAGATACAGAGACAGAGACTGAGACAGAGACAGAGACAGAGACAGAGACAGATACAGAGACAGAGACAGAGACTCCGACAGAGACAGAGACAGCGAGAGAGACAGAGATAGAGACAGAGACAGAGACAGAGACAGAGACAGGGACAGAGACAGAGACAGAGACAGAAACAGAGACAGAAACAGAGACAGACATAGAGACAGAGACAGTGGCAGGAACAGAGGCAGAGACAGAGACAGAGACAGAGACAGAGACAGAGACAGAGACAGAGACAGAGACAGCGACAGCGACAGAGTCAGGGACAGAGAGAGAGACAGAGATAGAGACAGAGACAGAGACAGTGACAGAGACAGAGACAGAGACAGAGACAGAGACAGAGACAGAGACAGAGACAGAGACAGAGACAGAGACAGAGACAGAGACAGAGACAGAGACAGAGACAGAGACAGAGACAGAGACAGAGACAGAGACAGATACAGAGACAGAGACAGAGACAGAGACAGAGACGGAGACAGAGACAGAGACAGAGACAGAGACAGAGACAGCGACAGCGACAGAGACAGGGACAGAGAGAGAGACAGAGACAGAGACTGAGACAGAGACAGAGACAGAGATAGCGAGAGAGACAGAGATAGAGACATCGACAGAGATTGAGACAGAGACAGAGACAGACAGAGACAGAGACAGAGACAGAGACAGAGACAGAGACAGAGACAGAGACAGAGACAGAGACAGAGACAGAGACAGAGACAGAGACAGAGACAGAGACAGAGACAGAGACAGAGACAGAGACAGAGACAGAGACAGAGACGGTGTGAGAGACAGAGATAGAGACAGAGACAGAGACAGAGACAGAGACAGAGAGGTCGAGAGAGACAGAGATAGAGACGGAGACAGAGACAGAGACAGAGACAGAGACGGAGACAGAGACAGAGACAGAGACAGAGACAGAGACAGCGACAGCGACAGAGACAGGGACAGAGAGAGAGACAGAGACAGAGACTGAGACAGAGACAGAGACAGAGATAGCGAGAGAGACAGAGATAGAGACATCGACAGAGATTGAGACAGAGACAGAGACAGACAGAGACAGAGACAGAGACAGAGACAGAGACAGAGACAGAGACAGAGACAGAGACAGAGACAGAGACAGAGACAGAGACAGAGACAGAGACAGAGACAGAGACAGAGACAGAGACAGAGACAGAGACAGAGACAGAGACAGAGACAGAGACAGAGACAGAGACAGAGACAGAGACAGAGACAGAGACAGAGACAGAGACAGAGACAGAGACAGAGACAGAGACAGAGACAGAGACAGAGACAGAGACAGAGACAGAGACAGAGACAGCGACAGAGACAGAGACATAGACAGAGACAGAGCCAGAGGTGGAAGCAGAGACAGAGACAGCGAGAGAGATAGAGATAGAGGCAGAGACAGAGACAGAGACAGAGATAGAGGCAGCGGCAGAGGCAGAGACTGCGACAGAGACAGTGACGGCGAGAGAGACAGAGATAGAGACAGCGACAGAGACAGAGACAGGGACGGAGACAGAGACAGAGACCGAGATAGAGACAGAGACAGAGACAGAGGCAGAGGCAGAGGCAGAGGCAGAGACTGCGACAGAGACAGTGACGGCGAGAGAGACAGAAACAGAGACAGAAGCAGAGACAGACATAGAGACAGAGACAGAGGCAGGGACAGGGGCAGAGACGGAGACAGAGACAGAGACTGCGACAGAGACAGAGACAGCGAGAGAGACAGAGATAGAGACAGAGACAGAGACAGAGACAGAGACAGAGACAGAGACAGAGACAGAGAGAGAGACAGAGACAGAGACAGAGACAGAGACAGAGAAAGAGACAGAGACAGACATAGAGACTGAGACAAAGGGCAGGGACAGAGGCAGAGACAGAGACAGATACAGAGACAGAGACTGAGACAGAGACAGAGACAGAGACAGAGACAGATACAGAGACAGAGACAGAGACTCCGACAGAGACAGAGACAGCGAGAGAGACAGAGATAGAGACAGAGACAGAGACAGAGACAGAGACAGGGACAGAGACAGAGACAGAGACAGAAACAGACACAGAAACAGAGACAGACATAGAGACAGAGACAGTGGCAGGGACAGAGGCAGAGACAGAGACAGAGACAGAGACAGAGACAGAGACAGAGACAGAGACAGAGACAGAGACAGAGACAGCGACAGCGACAGAGTCAGGGACAGAGAGAGAGACAGAGATAGAGACAGAGACAGAGACAGTGACAGAGACAGAGACAGAGACAGAGACAGAGACAGAGACAGAGACAGAGACAGAGACAGAGACAGAGACAGAGACAGAGACAGAGACAGAGACAGAGACAGATACAGAGACAGAGACAGAGACAGATACAGAGACAGAGACAGAGACAGAGACAGAGACGGAGACAGAGACAGCGACAGAGACAGAGACAGAGACAGCGACAGCGACAGAGACAGGGACAGAGAGAGAGACAGAGACAGAGACTGAGACAGAGACAGAGACAGAGATAGCGAGAGAGACAGAGATAGAGACATCGACAGAGATTGAGACAGAGACAGAGACAGACAGAGACAGAGACAGAGACAGAGACAGAGACAGAGACAGAGACAGAGACAGAGACAGAGACAGAGACAGAGACAGAGACAGAGACAGAGACAGAGACAGAGACAGAGACAGAGACAGAGACAGAGACGGTGTGAGAGACAGAGATAGAGACAGAGACAGAGACAGAGACAGAGACAGAGAGGTCGAGAGAGACAGAGATAGAGACGGAGACAGAGACAGAGACAGAGGCAGAGGCAGAGACTGCGACAGAGACAGTGACGGCGAGAGAGACAGAGATAGAGACAGAGACAGAGACAGAGGCAGAGGCAGAGGCAGAGGCAGAGACTGCGGCAGAGACAGTGACGGCGAGAGAGACAGAAACAGAGACAGAAACAGAGACAGACATAGAGACAGAGACAGATGCAGGGACAGGGGCAGAGACAGAGACAGAGACAGAGACAGAGACAGAGACAGAGACAGAGACAGAGACAGAGACAGAGACAGAGACAGAGACAGAGACAGACACAGAGACTGAGACAGAGACAGAGACAGAGATAGCGAGAGAGACAGATATAGAGACAGAGACAGAGATTGAGACAGAGACAGAGACAGACAGAGACAGAGACAGAGACAGAGACAGAGACAGAGACAGAGACAGAGACAGAGACAGAGACAGAGACCGAGACAGAGACAGAGATAGAGACGGAGACGGAGACAGAGACAGAGACAGAGACAGAGACAGAGACAGAGACAGAGACGGAGACAGAGACAGAGACGGCGAGAGAGACAAAGACAGAGACAGAGACAGATACAGAGACAGAGACAGAGACAGAGGCAGGGACAGAGGCAGAGACAGAGACAGAGACAGAGACAGCGACAGAGACAGAGACCGCGAGAGAGACAGCGATAGAGACAGAGACAGAGACAGAGACAGCGAGAGAGACAGAGATAGAGACAGAGACAGAGACAGAGACAGAGACAGAGACAGAGACTGCGACAGAGACAGAGACCGCGAGAGAGACAGAGATAGAGACAGAGACAGAGACAGAGACTGAGACAGCGAGAGAGACAGAGACAGAGACAGAGACAGAGACAGAGACAGAGACAAAGACAGAGGCAGAGAGAGAGACGGCGAGAGAGACAGAGATAGAGACAGAGACAGAGACAGAGACAGAGATAGAGACAGAGACAGAGACAGACACAGATACAGAGACAGAGACAGAGACAGAAGCAGAGACAGAGACAGAGACAGAGACGGAGGCAGAGACAGAGACAGAGACAGAGACAGAGACAGAGACAGAGACAGAGACAGAGACAGAGACAGAGACTCAGACAGCGAGAGAGACAGAGACAGAGACAGAGACAGAGACAGAGACAAAGACAGAGGCAGAGAGAGAGACGGCGAGAGAGACAGAGATAGAGACAGAGACAGAGACAGAGACAGAGATAGAGACAGAGACAAAGACAGACACAGATACAGAGACAGAGACAGAGACAGAAGCAGAGACAGAGACAGAGACAGAGACGGAGGCAGAGACAGAGACAGAGACAGAGACAGAGACAGAGACAGAGACAGAGACAGAGACAGAGACAGATACAGATACAGAGACAGAGACAGGTACAGAGACAGATACAGATACAGAGACAGATACAGAGACAGAGACAGATACAGAGACAGAGACAGAGACAGAGACAGAGGCAGAGGCAGAGGCAGAGACTGCGACAGAGACAGTGACGGCGAGAGAGACAGAGATAGAGACAGAGACAGAGACAGAGACAGAGACAGAGACAGAGACAGAGACTGCGACAGAGACAGAGACAGCGAGAGAGACAGAGACAGCGAGAGAGACAGAGATAGAGACAGAGACAGAGACAGAGACAGAGACAGGGACAGAGACAGAGACAGAGACAGAAACAGAGACAGAAACAGAGACAGACATAGAGACAGAGACAGTGGCAAGGACAGAGGCAGAGACAGAGACAGAGACAGAGACAGAGACAGAGACAGCGACAGCGACAGAGTCAGGGACAGAGAGAGAGACAGAGATAGAGACAGAGACAGAGACAGAGACAGAGACAGAGACAGAGACAGAGACAGCGACAGCGACAGAGACAGGGACAGAGAGAGAGACAGAGACAGAGACTGAGACAGAGACAGAGACAGAGATAGCGAGAGAGACAGAGATAGAGACAGAGACAGAGATTGAGACAGAGACAGAGACAGACAGAGACAGAGACAGAGACAGAGACAGAGACAGAGACAGAGACAGAGACAGAGACAGAGACAGAGACAGAGACAGAGACAGAGACAGAGACAGAGACAGAGACAGAGACAGAGACAGAGACAGAGACAGAGACAGAGACAGAGACAGAGACAGAGACAGAGACAGAGACAGAGACAGAGACAGAGACAGAGACAGAGACAGAGACAGCGACAGAGACAGAGACATAGACAGAGACAGAGCCAGAGGT